>NC_064428.1:34549146-34849146 GCF_023375975.1 Astyanax mexicanus
ACACTAACTTTTATGTTATTTTATTACATGGCAAATGCCCATTTACTTTTTTTTAGATAATTTTAACACAAGCCTATTAAATAGAACTTCAATGACAAAGTATAGTTACTCTAAATTAATAACAACAAGTGTATTTATTTCAAATGATTTGAATTGCATAATAATCAGGTTACCTAACAAAATAAATATTATAGCGCATATTTATTTGAATTACATGTCATTTATGCTTATGAAATAAACCAAATTAATCAAAATGCATCACATTTATGCAATTCCTTTTCATTCAGTACATTCCTAATGATGCATAACAACAATTAGACCACCTTGTTAATTAAACAGCTTTAGTGACATTAAAGCCTCAAATTAAAAACATTGCACCATACCTTAAAATGACGTTTCAGTCAGAATGATGTAATTGTGCGTTGAAACCAACTATAAAACTGTAGAACTGCCATGCAACAACATAATGGTTAGCACTCTGAACATTTAAAATTAATGTAACCCCATAGATAGCCCAGGGGAGGGGCCTGTTCCTCATAACTTCTATGAAAACCAATCACATAAACTTTAAATAACAGAATCATGGGTGTTTTACAACTTTGATTATTTAAACCATGTTAGTATGTATTAACTAATTACATTCAATGCATTTTAAAATTGATTAATTTGTGTAGATGAAGATTCATTTTAATGCATACATATCATTTTTTTTTTTAATAAATCAAATAGAAGTAAAGGCATAAGAATATCTCCTCCATGAATAATTTCTATGAGGGCAACATTACAGAATGTTACACATGCATTTCTGGACAAGCTGAGAGATCCAGAATCAGTATCTGTAGTGAGTAGAATAATAATGAGGTGGTAGAATAATATTCCAGGACTTTACACATGCATTTCTGGACAAGCTTCAGCTCCACCAAAGTTACATATAGTGCAGTAGCAGCATTCCGACCCCTGAAACTGATATTTTAAGGCGACATTAATACTAAATGTTGCTTAGATAGTCTATAGAACAGGGTTTCATGAAAATAGCTATTTTCAGGCCTGGATAAGTTTCGGAAAAATTTAAATACCCAGAAAGTTTTGGAAAAGTCATGGAAATTTGGTCTACAAATCTTTGTGTTTCAGTTTATTGATGTAGAAAATCTATATTGAGCTACAGAGTTAATTCAGTAATTTAGCCCTTAAACAATGAAGCTCACAGAATCTGACACACATTTTATTATTGAAGATTTTGTGTAAATATTTGATCAGATTCATTTTAGACATACTATAATAAATTTAAAATATAGTTTTGTTGATTTTTGGTTTTATTGTCCATGTCTGCGCTGAAGTTTTAAAAATCGCATGGTCATAAAATTAGCCTTGAAGGCCTGGAAAAGTCATGAAAAATACAATGTTAGTCAAATCAAGGTCATGCAGGTACAGTACTACAAACAGGAGAATTTGCTTAATTTATCTCAGTTTTTATCCTTTTTTTCATATTTCTTTCCCTTTCTCTACTTAACCAGAGTGAAGACGAGCTTCATAAGACCCGGTTGGTGTTGCCGCGGGCGACCAGTCCTGCAGCGTACCTCTATAATGAAGAGCTGGTGTTTGCGTGTAACACTGGAACCGGCCGCAGTGGACTTCCTGAAGAAAAGCTCTCCTTCAGCTCACCCGGTATGAGTTTTAAAACTTTATTTTCAGACGGTTTACGTCTTTTCACAGTCGTTTGTTCCTGAATGTTGTTTATCATCGTTTGCAGGAGATCGTATCCGTGGCAGTGGGGTGTGCGCCAACCTGCCGGTGTTCTTCTCCCAGAATAACGGGCTGGTTGCAGTCGTGGCCCGAGAGAGCGCCTCCATTCTGCCAGAGAACATGGAGGAGTCCCTCTGCACCTCTGTGGCTGGACCTGGACCTGAGGTAGAGATTTGGGATTACAGCAGGACTGAAACACAGGCTGGATGAGGAGGAGATTAGAATTTAGTTTTATTAGAGAGGTTGAGGTAAATGTACCGGGGTCGGACAATTAAACTAAAACACCTGGTTTTAGAGCA
This sequence comes from Astyanax mexicanus, assembly GCF_023375975.1. Classification (NCBI taxonomy): domain Eukaryota; kingdom Metazoa; phylum Chordata; class Actinopteri; order Characiformes; family Acestrorhamphidae; genus Astyanax; species Astyanax mexicanus. The sequence continues at coordinate 34,551,189 of NC_064428.1, forward strand.
CAATAATTTATTGTGGTGACGGACAGTTCAGGTGGAAACAGGAGAGTTGAGGTGCACATTGAATTCTGCCGTGATTTGATCAGCCGTGGTTTTATGTTTTTTGGATACAATCCGGGTTAGCACCCGACCATCCCTTTCAGACAGCTTCCTCTTACAGCGTCCACAGTTAATCCTGTTGGATGTGGTTGGTGCTTCTTGGTGGTATGCTGACATTACCCTGGACACTGTGGCTCTTGATGCATCACAAAGACTTGCTGTCTTGGTCACAGATGCTCCAGCAAGACGTGCACCAACAATTTGTCCTCTTTTGAACTCTGGTATGTCACACATAATGTTGTGTGCATTGCAATATTTAGAGCAGAACTGTGCTCTTACCCTGCTAATTGAACCTTCACACTCTGCTCTTACTGGTGCAATGTGTAATTAATGAAGATTAAACACCAGGCTGCTCCAATTTAGCCATGAAACCTCCCACACTAAAATGATGACAGGTGTTTCAGTTTCATTCACCAACCCCTGTAGGTAACTGTATTAATTTAGTGATTTTGGTGATTTTGATTCTCTTCAGGGGACTCCACTGGAGACGCCACCTAAAGCGGATACAGTAGCACAAGAGGACAAAACCAAACTGCTGAAACAAGCCTTCCTTCAGTTCTGCAGGTGATCCTGTTTTTTCCCTCTATTTTTCCTACATAGTAAATGAATAGTAAAGTGATCTATCAGACTATGAAGGAACACATAATGAACCATGTAGTAATTTAAAAACAGTGTTAAACTAAGTTTTAACTAAGGTTTCTGAGGCTGGTAACTCTGATGAACTTATCCTGTACTACAGAGATAACTCTTGTGCTTCTTTTCCTTGGGCAGTCCTGATGAGTGCCAGTTTCATCATTGTAGTGTTTTTGATGGTCTTTGTGGTGACTGCACTTGAGAATATTGTCAAAGTTCTTGAAATTCTTCTTTTCGGATTGACTGACCTTCATTTTTTACTTAGTTGAGTAGTTCTTCCTTCTTATAATCTGTATTAGAACATTACTAAAATATTCACTATTCACTGTATACCTGTAACTCTACCTCTTCACTACTTTACAACTGATGCTCTCAAACACATTAAGAGCAGGGTTCGTACGATCATGAAAAACCTGGAAAAGCCATGGAATATTAAAAAAAAGCTATTTCCAGACCTGAATAAGTTTTGAAGAAATAAAAATACCCAGAAAGTTTTGGAAAAGTCATTGAAATTTGGTCTACAAATCTGTTTTTCGATGGAAAAAAATCTATTTTGAGCTACAAATACATCAGCTCAGAGTTAATTCAGTAATTTAGCCCTAACTACACAATGGAGCTCTCAGGATCTGACACACATTTTATTATTAAAGATTGTGTCTGATTAATTTTAGACCTTCTATAATCAGTTTTAAATATAGTTTTAGTTGATTTTGTTTATTTGTTTTATTGTTCATGTCTGCACTGCTTTAAAAAATCGTATGTTCATGAAAATTTGACTTGCACATGGAAATGTCATGAAAAAATCATGGAAATGTATTGGTTTAAAAAGTGTATGAACCCTTTAAGAGGCAAGAACTTTATTTAATTAACTCTTGACATGTTTGAGCACAGCTGTTAACTGAAAGAGCAGATGTGGTGTTCAGAGTTCAGTTTCATAATTTGCCTCATTTTGCATGAGAAGCAATTCCAAGAGGGAGCGGGCGTAAACGTTAAGTAACCGCGTGACCTCCACATGGCTGGGCACGTGCTTGTAAACTCAGCTTCTGACAGCCTGTTAAAAGCTGTGCACCTCAGTCCGGCACAGTTTTGCGCAGATATTTGCAGTTACAGCAGAATTCACACTTTAAATCCCAGAAAAACAAACGCTCTTATTTACCTTTAAAAAACCATTTAAATGTCTAATTGTTGGTTTGGTGTTTGTCTCGGGTTTTGAATGCTGAGCTGACTCGAAAACACTGACTTAGCTCTTGGTCGGTCTTAATCTTTGGCGCGTGAGTGGGGCGGGGCTGGTGACGTAATGGGTTCTGTATTGTTTAATATTGCAAATATATATATTTGGAAAAAAACATCACAATGTCAAATTTTTCCAATATCGTGCAGCCCTAATTAATAATAATAATTTTATGACTTGCTTCGGTCAATATAACACAGTATAACAAAGTTACTGGTGGAGTTACACATTTAACTAAACTCAATTCAGGTTTTAATCAAATTATCAAATTTCTGTCATTTCTCTCTGCAGGCATGATCTGATTGGTGCTCAGAACCTGACGGATGAGCTGTTCCCCGCTGAGGGAGAGGCTGGGGCCGGAGAGCTGGATGCTGTGGTGACTCAGATCGACCTGGACCTGGTGGACGATTATCCAGCTTCTGACCCTCGCTGGGCGGAGTCTGTACCTGATGGTGAGAGGAGGTGTTAATTGGAGCTAGGAGGCTAATATAGGCTAACTGAAAAATAGATACTGGATGTAGAAACATGGTTAATTGGTGTATATAGTTTAGTATATATTCTCTATGCTCTAGATTGTGGTTTTAAAATGAGTTCTGTTGTTTCCTCAGAAAGCGCAGGATTCACTCTGACCTCCCTGATCCTGCTGCACCAACTGGAGGACAAAATGAAAGCCCACCACTGCTTCATGGACTTCCTCCTGCAGGTCAGCACAACAACCATGGCAACAAGATAACTTAGCAACCATCTCAAATACCACAGCATCCACCTGACAGCAGACACTTAGCATCTATGTATAAGCCACATAGGATATTGTATTAACTGCCTAGCATCCCTTAGCAACAAGATAGCAACCACTTAGTATAACACACCATCCACCTACTAACCTCTAGGCAATGGAGTAGCAACCATCTGGGATACCACAGCTACCACCCACAGTAGCAACACTGTAGCAACCAGTTAGTAACAGCATTGCAGCTATTTGGGATACCATAAGCTTCCACCTAACAACACCATACCAAAGATATGGAATACCATGACCACATAGCAACAAGATAGCTTGGCAACCATCTCAAATACCACAGCATCCACCTAACAGCAAACACTTGACAACAGCATAGCGGCCACTTGGGATACCATCAGCATCCACATACAATGACTTGGTTCCTAGTAACCTTGTTGCAGGGTGGTAATGGTATATAATCTTAAACACCACAGCATCCACCTAAAAACCAACTGGCATTCCATATCAGCCACTCAGCAAAACCACAACAAACACCTAGAATTTAATTCACTTGGCAACAGCATAGCAGCCACTTGGGATACCATCAGCATTCACGTAGTATTGACTTGTGGTTATGGTATACCATCTGAAACACCACAGCATCCACCTAACAACAAACCCTTGGCAACAAGGTAACAACCACCTTGCACACTGTTAGCATCCACCTAGAAACAAACACTTAGCAACATCATATAAACCACCTAGGATATCGTAGTAAGTACCTAGCATCCCTTAGCAACAAAATAGCATCCTCTTAGGATACCATAGCAGCCACCTTCCTAATTTATTATTCCACTTTAATTCTCTCCCATCCAAATCACCCCGTTCCCGACCTCTCCCTCCTCCTCTCAGACTGGGCTTCTGGACCGCCTGTCCTCAGTCTCCGTGCGCTCGTCTCCCATGGCGACGCGGCTGTTGCTATGTGAACACGCGGAGAAGCTGACGGCGGCCATAGTTCTGAAGAACCATCACTCTAAACAGCCCGAGCTGGTGAACTCCGCCATCCTCACAGCGCTGAAGAAGAGCGGCACCGACGTTCCGGCCAGCCTCACGCCCGCCGACGTCTTCTTCAGAGAGGTACCACGTCAACCACACCTTCATTCACACGGATACAGATTCAGATCTGCACCAGGGCCAATACAATACGTCACCAATAACATTTTTTATTCCAGAAAAATTGCAATTATTGTAATATTGTAAAACTACACTGATGTGATGATAATAGAATAGCATAACAAAGCAATCATTCCCTTTTAAATACAACACAATTTTCATAATTTGGGAAAAATATACTTCCTTCAACTACTGTAGTCAGTGCACACTGTGTGTTTGTTACAGTGCCTTGCAAAAGTATTTGGTCCCCTTGAACTTTTCATCCTGTTACCACATTTCAGGCTTCAAACATAAAGATATGAAATTGAATTTTTTTGTGAAAAATCAACAAGTGGGAAACAATCGTGAAGTGGAACAAAATTTATTGGATATTTTAAACTTTTTTTAGAAATAAAAAACTGAAACGTGGGGCGTGCAATATTATTCAGCCCCTTTACTTTCAGTGCAGCAAACTCACTCCAGAAGTTCAGTGAGGATCTCTGAATGATCTGATGTTGATCTAAATGACTGATGATGATAAATAGAATCCACCTGTGTGTGATCAAGTCTCTGTATAAATGCAGCTGCTCTGTGAACAGAGTCTCAGAGTTCTGTTTAAAGCGCAGAGAGCATTATGAAGACCAAGGAAAAACACATCAGGCAGGTTTGAGATACAGTTGTGGAGAAGTTTAAAGCTGGATTTGGATACAAAAAGATTTCCCAAGCTTTAAACATCTCAAGGAAAACTGTGCAAAAGATCATATTGAAATGGTAGTATCAGACCCGTGCAAATCTACTAACCAAGACCCGGCCGTCCCTCTAAACTTTCAGCTTTAATCAGAGATGCAGCCAAGAGGCCCATGATCACTCTGGATGAACTGCAGAAATGTACAGCGGAAGTAGGAGACTCTGTCCATAGGACAACAATCAGTCATACACTGCACAAACCTGGCCTTTATGGAAGAGTGGCAAGAAGAAAGCCATTTCTCAAAGAGATCCATAAAAAGTCTCGTTTAAAGTTTGCCACAAGTTTGCCTTCACAATTGTGTCCCACTTGTTGTTGATTCTTGACAAAAATAAATAAATTTCATATCTTAATGTTTGAAGCCTGATATGTGGCAAAAGGTCAAAAAGTTCAAGGGGGCCGAATACTTTTGCCACAGTTATTGAAGCACTGATTGGTCATTTGGCACAGCCCTGATGCTCCACGAGGTCAAACGCTTCTTCAACTGGCCGCTGCCCTGGAAGTGTTTGGTGACGTTACTATGGAAGTGTCAAACCTGGTGGCGTAATTTAATTTTTGTAAAAAAAAAATGAAGCATTACTGATTCCAAAAAATTTAATTAGGTGTGTTAACGGTATAATCTTGACATCCCTACCTATTAATATAGTTTATTTGTTTATTTTTTAATACATAAATTAAGTATTTGTTATATATTTTTTAAAAACAACAATATTCAGTTAAACAGAACAGAAAGGTTATTGAAAACGTTATTACTCGTATGAAGTGACTTCTCAGAAGTCTTTATTCTAAGTAGATTATGTGAGTGTGTGTGTGTGTGTGTGTTTGCTTGTGTGTGTAGGTGTCTCAGATCTCCTCAATCTTCGAGTGTTTGCTGGATGAGGAGGAGAAGTGTTTAAAGAGTAATCCGGTGGGCTCAGTAAAGTGGGCCGAGGTCGTGCTGAACGTTAACATCATCATAAAGGTGAGAAATTTACTCTTTCCCTCTTAGAGTAGTGCAAAAGCCTACAGAGAATTCTGATCACCAAAGAACAGCCTTTAGTGTTTAAAGTGATGAGTGGAATAACTGTGTTCATTATTTCAGGACATGCTGCAAGCAGCTGCACAATACAGAGAGACCAAAGCCTCCCTCTACAGAGCAGCAGAGAACACCGCACCAGAACCTGAATACATTCCATGGACAGGTACAAAACACACACACACACACACATACATGTAAAGTTAGCCACCACCTCTTTTTGAACTGCTGCTGATGCAGCATTGCCAGTAGCATCACAGCGCTAACTCTCAGAGGAAAGCGCAGCGACTCGGTTCTGATACATCAGCTCACAGACGCAGCCTTGTGCTGATCCACATCACCCTAGGTGATTTGTCTTAAAATGTTTTAAACCCATCTCTCAAAGGTCTCAAAACCATTCCAAATTTCAAGCTTACTGATATATTAGTACTGAAGACATGGGAAAGTGTAATTTCAACAAATTTTGCATTGGACCCCATTGTTAATCTGTTTGTTTGAAATGTTAAAAAGTTACATTAGAAAATATATAAGAAAATACTAGTGGACATCTTAGACAATAAGAATATCATTAAAAAGTGACTTTATTTCAGTTCAATGTTTAATTCTTTTATTGTTGATGGTTATTGCTTACTGCGGATTTCATTTTCCAGCAGGACTTGGCACACTGCCCACACTGCCAAAAGTACCAAGTGGTCTTATATAATATTTAGATTTTCTGAGACACTGATTTTTGGGTTTTCATTGGCTGTAAGCCATAATCATCAATAATAAAATAAATAAACACTTAAAATAGATCACTCTGTGTGTTTAATACATCTATATAATATTTGAGTTTTACATTTTTAACATTTTTGAGCTAAATTACTGAAATAAAGTTAAAACCTTTCTATGATATTCTAATTTCTTTAAAAGCACAAATACAGAAATCACAAGCTTACTATACACACTGTAATATATTATAATATTGATGATGGGTATTCTTTGCCATTTTATTATCGAGAAAGTGTGAATAAAAGGTCTCTAATTAATTATAATTCCTTTATATCCTGGATTATGAGTGTTTATAAGTATTTTCCTATCTGTTCGTGTCTTCTCCTTATAGCCTCAGGAGGAGTTGGTGGAGTGCGCACGGTGATCGTGAGGCAGCACGAGGTCATTCTGCGGCTGGTCTACCCTCACGCGGACTCCAGCCTCCGCAGTACCCTCAACGAGCAGCTGGTGGCGCTGTTGGACTCGTTGCTGGGCGGCTACGTGGCCCAGCTCACCTCTCTGCGTCGCCCGGGGCAACAGGAGCGCTACAACGCGCTGGAGATGGAGTACACACAGCGCCGCTCCGAGCTGCTCACGCCACTGCGTGAGTTAAAGTAGTGAACATGTAGTTAACAGTAACATACACCAAACAGCTGCGTACAGATTGCACGTCTACATCTCGCACCACTGTACTCGCACCATCATCTCACATCAGCATAGCTAACAATAGTGGTTAATAATAATAGTTTTATACACTCTGTTTTAAGGATTAACATAAAAAATGGTTTAAAGGTTTAAATATAATACCGTATTTTTTGCACTATAAGGCGCACCTAAAATCCTTTAATTATACAGGAGTTTCAGTTTAGTTCTCCAGCACGTTAGCTAATGCTAAGGCTAATTTTGGGTTGTATCAGACTGTAGTCTGTGTGTTTACCGTGTTAAAACGAGCTATATGAGATGAACCGCTAGCTAATATCACCCTGCCTTACCTGAACACTCAGGGTTCCTCAGTATAGCACTGTTGGGCAGCATTAGACACAAACCGCTAGCAGTTAGACGCTAATGCTAATGCTTCAGGCTTAGTGCTGGAGAAATTTGAAAATCTAAGCTTACTGTAAATAAACTGAAGCTCTTTACTCACACAAATAAACAGTTTTCTGGAGATAAATCTGTGAAGCTTAACATCCAGCACTCATATAAATGTAAAAGAAAGGGTTTTTATTACAGCTTTGTTTACTTAGCTTAGCCTGCTGAATTAGACATTCTTTATAGTATCTCTTAAAATGAGACTTATGTATGAAAAAAGAACAGAAAATAGATGGTCAGTAATAGTGCGCCTTATAATACGATGCACCTTATAGTGCAAAAAATATGGTAAATATGTGTTTTAAATGTGGTTGTTTCCTTTTTTTGTGTGTGTGTTCAGTGGAGCTGGGTCAGTATCAGTGGGTGGCGGCTTTAGCTGAGAAGTTCTGTGATTTTGATATCCTGGTGCAGATGTGTGAGCAGACAGACAACCAGAACCGCCTGCAGCACTACATGGCCAAATTCGCTGAACAGGTAAAAAAAAAAAAAAAAAATCACATTCATGCCTATAATAACATTTATTTATTATATACAATTATTTTGCACCAATATTAATATATCAATATTACAGCTTTTTCTATATTGCAACATGAGAAAACTGTAAATTCTGTCATTAAGCTCCAGCTGCTGTTGGTCTTTTAAAGGAGAAAATCATGATAAAAGTTCTTATCTTTGATGAATAGCACACCTCCGTTCTCCCACAGCGTTCAGAGATCCAGAAATTTTAACAGTTTCTCCAAACACCATTCAGACTGGGTGACACGAGGCATAAATCGCTTTTTACACAGTTATCCATCTCAAAGTAGCTCCACACCTTCTTTCTAGAATCCAGAGAGCCCTGACATTTAAAACAAGGCTTTAATAACTTAAAAAGTGCACAAAAAGCTTAGCATTAGCCGCTAACCGCAGCACTAGCTCTTTTGTCGTTCAGAGGTGAGTATATCCTACTGTAGTCTGGGTGTTCACTGTGTTAAAACAAGCTACATCAGACTAACCGCTACCTGATAACGCCCTGGTTTACCGAAACACTCAGGGTTCCTCAGTGTAGCACTATTGGGTGCCATTAACTAGCGCTAAGCGCTGCTGCTAACCACACTGTTGAGCTCCAGTTAAAAATTAAGGAAATCTTAGATAACTGTAAAATAAACGGAAGCGCTTTACTCACCCAAATAAACAGTTTTTAGGAGAGAAATCTGTGTAGATTAACATCCAGCACTCGTTTGACCTTGAAAGAAAATGTTTATTTTTTATATAAGGAATTACAGTTTTGTTTACTTAGGTGCCTTATGAATGAAAATAGACGTTTATTGATAGTGCGCTTTTTAATATGGTGTGCCTAATAGTCCGAAAATTACAGTATATATGTAGCAATTAAGGATGGGCGATATGCCTCTAAAATAATATCACAATAATTCATGGTATTTTCACAATAAACGGTACTCTTGGCGATATGACAAAACTGAAAAAAAAAAATATTTCAAGAGTACACTACTTCTCCAAAATTAAAATGACATTTTACTATTGCATACGATGTGATATATGGCACACCCCTAAGTGGTATGTATATATATATATATATATATATATATATATATATATATATACATATATATATATATTTTTATATATATATATATGTATATATATATATATATATATATATATATATATATATATATATATACATATATATATATATATATATATATATATATAAAAATACAACAATTTATTCAATTTGTAACATGTCAACGATCCAGAATATCATGATAATAATAATAATGCACTCAATATATCTCCATATATCCAGGATTAAAGTAAAATAAATTATACTGGACAGATATAATCTTTCTCTAGTATGTATATATATATATATATATATATATATATATATATATATATATATATATATATATATATGGGGGGGAATGAGAACAATTAGAATTTTTCTTTTGCTAAAAATACTAAAAAAAAAAGTAGTACCCTGATGTGATAATTAGGGGTGGGTGATATGGCAAAATATTTCAGGGTAAAATATCATTCACAATATTCAAAAATGTTGGTGATATTATTGCATACGATACAATATGGCACAGCCCTAGAAGCAATTGAGTTTATACTGAGTTCTCTCCTATATGAAAGATTTTGCTTATGTCACAATGATCAAAATATACTAATAATAAACACCCAAACAACCATATAGGCCACTGCAGCAACCACTTGGAATACCATAGCAACTCCATATCAACCACCTGAGAGAAACAGTCTTAACGGACTGACTTGGTCATTAGTTGTAAAATTCTTATTCTGTGTATGAAGAACATGCTCCTGTTTCCTGTAGGACTTTGCAGACTTCCTGTTCCGCTGGTACATGGAGAAAGGGAAGCGGGGGAAGCTGCTCTCTCAGCCAATCGCACAGCACCAGCAGCTCTCCAGCTTTCTACAGGCCCACCAGCACCTCAGCTGGCTCCATCACATCCACACACAGGACTTCCAGAACGTAAGATACACACACACATTTTTCCTACATAGTAAATGAATAGTGAGGTGATCTATCAGACTATGAAGGAACACACAATGAATCATGTAGTAACTTAAAAGTGATTAACAAACCAAAATACTCTGTGAAGAAGCATTTAGGTGCTCTTATCTGGGGAGCTGTTAACTTTTAGCGGTTTCTGAGGCTGGTACCTCTGGTAATTCTGTGGCAGTCCTGATGAGTGCCAGTTTCATCACTATAAAATGTTTTTGATGGTCTTATTTGCAGTGACTGCACTTAAAGATACTTTCAAATTTCTTGAAATTCTTCTGTTCGGATTGACTGAGCTTCATGCTTTCTTAAAATATTTTTTTCTTTATTTAGTTGAGTAGTTGTTGCTTTACTCAAATATTCACTATTCACTGTATATCTGTAACTCTACCTCTTCACTACTTTACTTTAACTGATGCTCTCAAACACTTTATTAAGAGACAAGAAATTCAAGTAATTAACTCTTGACGAGGTCAGCACAGCTGTTTTTTAAGGAATTTTACTTGTGTCCTGACTTTTGAATGATACTGTAATTCAAAAAATGTGATTTTAACAATGCATTTTTGAATTTTGATCTATAATTCTTACTATTCCTTTTCTGGGGCAGTCCTGACGAGTGCCAGTTTCATCATCATAACATTTTTGATGGTGTATTTTTACTGTAACTGTACCTCTTCACTACTTTATTAAGAGACAAGAAATTCAAGTAGTTAACTCTTGATGAGTTCAGCACTGATGATTTTTAAAATTAAGAAAAAATACTGAATTTAAGGTGTGTGCAAACTTTTGACTGGTACTGTAATTCAAAAAAATTAATTTTAACAAAGCTTTATTAAATTTTGATCTAAGTGGTGAGAATTGTTATTAGAATTAAAAAAAAAATCAAGTAATTAACTCTTGATGAGTTCAGCACAGCTGTTAACTGAAAGCCTGAATTCCAGGAGACGCTACCTCATAAAGCTGACTGAGAAAATCCAGCAGAGATGTACAAAACTGTTTGTTTAACTCTTTTTGTTTAATAAATTAAGTTATTTATAGTTTGGATAAGTTTAGTGTTAATCTACAATGCAAAAGATTTTAAAATAATGAAAAACATTTTACTGGTACTGTATACCTACAGCTCTGGAAAAAATAGACCACTTAAAAATGATGTGTTTCTTTGATTTTACCAAATTGAAAACCTCTGTAATATAATCAAGAGGAAGATGGATGATCACAAGCCATCAAACCAAACTGAACTGCTTACATTTTTGCACCAGGAGTAAAGCAGCATAAAGTTATCCAAAAGCAGTGTGTAAGACTGGTGGAGGAGAACATGCCAGTATACATAAAAACTGTGATTAAAAATTCAAAACTTTTTTTCTTTGCATTATTTGAGGTCTAAAAGTTTTACATCTTTTTTGTTATTTCAGTCATTTCTCATTTTCTGTAAATAAATGCTCTAAAGGACTAAAATATGTTTATTTGGAATTTGGGAGAAATGTTGTCTGTAGTTTATAGAATAAAACAACAATGTTCATTTTACTCAAACATAAACCTATAAATAGCAAAATCAGAGAAACTGATTCAGAAACTGAAGTGGTCTCTTATTTTTTTTCCAGAGCTGTACATGTATACACACACACATATAGATACAAATGTATATGTACAGTATATATGTAGGTTAACAGCCAGAATTGTTTTAGTCTGTTCGTTAATTAATCTTCATTATTAATATTCACCTCTTATACGCCCCTCTCTTAAATCCTCTCTGTCTCCCCCTGCAGGCCCACCACACACTGAACAGCCAGGCCAACACAGAGACCCGATACTTCAGTAAGAAGAAGACCCTGCTGGCCCTTAGCAAGCTCACGGCTCTGGCCTCAGACATGCCGGAAGCCCTGCAGCACAAGCAGGTCGACGGTCAGTACAGCACACACTCTGACACACAGCAGCAGGTTCAGGGGGTCTTAATTACTGAACAGGATGATTTCTGGACGAGGTGTGAAAGCTGTTTTGTAACAAAGCCTGATAATACATAATTAATGTTATATTTTGATTTTAAATATATATTATAGCAAATATTTTAATATATATATTATTATCAAATCTGAACTTCTCTCATCTTTCATTTGACATATTGCATTATTATTACTAGGGATGCACTGAATATTTGTACACACCTCCTTATTCAGTGTTTTTATGTTTTGTTTTGTTTTTCCTACATAGTAAATGAACAGTGAAGTGATCAATCAGACTATGAAGGAACACATAAGGAATCATGTAGCAACTTAAAAAAGTGTTAAACAAACTAAAATACTCTGTAAAAAAGATTTTAGATGCTCTTATCTGGGGAACTGTTAACTTTTAGCGGTTTCTGAGGAAACTCTTGCCCTTCTTTTTCTGAGATGGTCCTGATGAGGGCCTGTTTCATCATTAAAAATGTTTTTGATTGTCTTTGAGACTGCACTTCAGTATATTTCTTGAAATGTTTTTATTGACTGAACTTAATTTTTTAAAGTTGTTTTTTTAAGCTAATTGGATACTTCTTGCCATAATATGGATTAGAACAGCAAATTTTCAGCTGGTGGGTCGGGACCCAAAAGTGGGTCGTGGACAGCTTGTAAAAAATAAATACATAATAAAAAATAACTTATTATTATTATTATTATTATTATTAAAAAATAAGTATTGCTTATCTGATTGTGTACACCTCTTTTATGTTATATTGCATTATTATTACTAGGGATGCACTGAATATTTTGAAACCGAAATAATTTGTGGGGGAAAAAGTGGAAAAAATAATAATAATTTGAACCGTGGCATAATTATATTGTAGTTTTGTATATATATGTATTTTTTATATAAAAGAAAGAAAACAATACATATAGTCTATTTAACTTGTGCAGTAAATCGGCATTTTGTTTGATTTTGGCCAAAATTTCCATTTTGGTGCACCCCTAGTCTTTATTAATATTATTCGATTTTATATTGTATGAACACAATATGCTTACGGAGTATATCATCAGTAATTAAAGAACACTGACCCATCTGTACATTTCCTTACAGAAAATGTAAAAATCCTGTTATTGGAAGATGGGCAACTAAGTTTTAAGAATCTGCCTCTCTTTTGTCTGCCAGTCAAAACATGATAAATACTATCTAATCATAAGATTATCTTTAATCTTTATTGTGATACAAATGTTAAGTACACCACAGGTGGTGGGTTGCATACTGTGTTCATATTGATATGGGAAATTAAGAAATATATTGTGATATACATTTTTGCCCATATCATCCTGCACTAATTTAATGTAATTCTTTTTGTCAGAAAATGATTTAAATTTTTTTTTATATATATGAAGTGACCAAAAAAAGCCTTTGAACTAGATCATGATTTATTATTTAACTATATTTTAGTTATTATTGTGAGATTAACTTTATAGAATTGTGGACATTTGCTGAATCACTTAACTAAAATTTAATTAATATATACATTAAATTTGAGAATAGATCTTTCATACAGACTATTAATTAAATGGTTTCCAAGATTATTATAAGCCAAAACAGACAAGGAACGATCTTAATGGTTTGTTTGTTTGTTTGTGTGTGTTTAGATATTGTGGAGCAGGAGAGGTTTCTGCTCCATCAGGAAACTCTACCCAAACAGCTGCTGGAGGAAAAACAACAGAACCCCGACACCATGCCCTTACTGAGCGCTCACAACCTGATTAATGTAAGACCACACACACACACACACACACACACACACACAAATTAGAATTAAATTGAAAAGTTACTGTATTTTAGTATTTCAGTTCAAAAAGTGAAACTCTATTTTAAGCGTTTATTTATTTTATTGTTGATGATTATGGCTTACAGCCAATAAAACCCCCAAAAATCAGTGTCTCAGAAAATTAGAATATTATATAAGACCGATTGGTACTTTTAGCAGTGTGGGCAGTGTGCCAAGTCCTGCTGGAAAATGAAATCCTGCATCTCCATAAAAGTTGTCAGTAGCAGAGGTTCAGCCTGAAGTGCTGTAAGATTTTGAGGGAAAACAAAACTGCACTGACTTTAGACTTGATGATAAAACACAGTGGATCAACACCAGCAGATGTCATGTCTCTCCAAACCATCACTGATTGGTGGAAACTTCACACTAGACCTCGAGCAGTTTGGACTGTGTGTCTCTCCACTCTTCCTCCAGACTCTGATCCCTTGATTTACTTTAAATGAAATGTAAAATTTTCTGATGATCAGTGATGGTTTGGAGAGACATGTCATCTGCTGGTGTTGATCCACTGTGTTTTATTATCAAGTCTAAAGTCAGTGCAGTTTTGTTTTCCCTCAAAATCTTACAGCACTTCATGCTGAACCTCTGCTACTGACAACTTTTATAGAGATGCAGATTTCATTTTCCAGCAGGACTTGGCACACTGCCCACACTACCAAAAGTACCAATTGGTCTTATATAATATTCTAATTTAAATAGATAACTGTGTGTAATACATCTATATAATATATGAGTATTATATAGACGATATACATGTATTATAAAGGCTATGAAAGATCCTATGCTTGTCTTATGTATGTTTTCTCTATATTCATTGTCCCAATCATTATCTCTCTCTCTCTCTCTCTCTCTCTCTCTCTGCTGTAGTTGTATATTTGTGATGATAACCGTGGGGCGAACGAGTACGACTTTAAGAAAGCTCTGGATCTGCTGGAGTACATTGATGAGGTATTTCTTAACCACATAGTTTTCAACCTGTGACAGTACTATTGTTATTCACACTGTTCAAGAACATCCCTTCTTCATACTGTTCTAGAATCTCTTCTTCTATTTCTGTTTATCCAACTGTAGGAAGATGCAGTGGATATTGAGGCTCTGAAGCGTGAGATCTTCAGTAAAGCACTGAAAAAAGACTGGAAAGAAAAGTAAGGATCAGTTAAAACTCCTCTGTAAGGTCTGAATCTCCTGTGCTAAACAGTTGTGAATTTAACAGGATTCCTGCTGGTTCTTAAAAGGTCTTAAATTGTCTTAAATTTACTGTAAAGTTGCTGTAGGTATTACATTTTCAGCGTTTATTGTCGGTGGGAAAGCACATGCTAACTTGAGCAGTGAGTTAGCTAACATTACCAGACAGAGAACTAAGGTTAGCATAGAGTTAGCTAACGTAAGCGGTGATCTAGCTAACATACTTACATTAGCAGCAAGTTATCTAGCTACATTACTGGGGAGAGAACTAACGTTAGCGGTGATCTAGCTAACATACTAACATTAGCAGTGAGTTATCTAGCTACATTACTAGGGGGGAGAACGAAGGTTAGTGAAGAGCTAGCTAACATAGTAACATTAGCGGTGAGATAGCAGACATGCTAACATTCTAAGATTAGCAGTGAGTTATTTAGCTACATTACTGGGGAGAGAACTTAGTTTAGCGGAGAGCTAGCTAACATAGTAACGTTAGCGGCAAGTAAGCTATGTTACCTGCGAGAGATCTAAGGTTAGCGGAGAGGTAGCTAACATTTGCAGCGAGCTAGATAACATAGTAATGTTAGCAGAGAGTTAGCTACGTTAGGTTTTGATTTCCAATACAACAAATTATTTTCTACCGAAGAAATTGTGACTACATTTTTAGGTCTTAAAATGCATTAAACTTGACTTTTAAATGCTGCAAGAACCCTGTTTAAATAAATGCTCATGGATTTTTATTGTTTTATCGATTTATAGCTGGTCTGCATCAGACAGTACAGATGACCCTCTGGAAGCGGCCAAGGAAAGCATATTCGTTAAAATCCTCCAGAAACTCATCCAAGAAGGTACTGTTACCATGTATTAATTGGTGGTGTGCTCACTTTTATTCTGTCAATCAAAGACATGCTCTGAAACTATGAGCTGACTTTTTTTATTTCTTAAAATAATAGAAAATAAAAGTTTAGAAATACTAAAAAATCTTTTGAAATGTTCTATTTTGTATTGTTTTATTTGAACTTCTCACTGTGTTCCTGTGTGGTCTTTTAATAACATGCCTTTTGCCCCCCTCTCTCGCGTTTGCGTACGCACAGGTGTTCCTCTGCAGTCGTATCTGCCGGATGTGAAGGATCTGCTGCAGGTGGAGGAGCTGGACAGCCTCAAGTCCAGACCTTTCTTTGAGTTCCTGCTGAGAGCAAACTACGAGCACTACCTCCAGTCTCAGATCTGACCCCCAGCCCCCCGTTCACACATCCCACCTGTCTGTATATCATCATACTCCTGTTTTTCTACTGCTTTTTTGAGGGGAGGCGTGAAAAACATGACCTTCCTGTGAATTCCTTCAATAAATACTTTATTTCTGTACTCTGCTGCTCTGAATTTCTCCTTCATTGTTAGATAATGTGTTTACTACACTAGACCTCGAGCAGTTTGGACTGTGTGTCTCTCCACTCTTCCTCCAGACTCTGCTCCCTTGATTTACAAATGAAATGTAAAATTTACTGATGGTCAGTGATGGTTTGGAGAGACATGTCATCTGCTGGTGTTGATCCACTGTGTTTTATTATCAAGTCTAAAGTCAGTGCAGTTTTGTTTTCCCACAAAATCTTACAGCACTTCATGCTGAACCTCTGCTACTGACAACTTTTATGTAGATGTGGATTTCATTTTCCAGCAGGACTTGGCACACTGCCCACACTGCAGAAAGTACCAACTGCTCTTTTAGAATATTCTAATTTTCTGAGACACTGATTTTTGGGTTTTCATTGGCTGTAAGCCATAATTAAGCAATAATACACGAAAGCGAATACTATAACATGTAATATTGGCTTTGCTGTGCTGTGGTCATACAGGCCATGTAATATTGTGATTATACCACAATTTCATTATCGCTGTTTAAAAAAGATTTTGATTCAAGGAGGACAAGAAAATACAATCTGTTTGGTTGGAAATGATAATTTATAGCTTCATCCTCCAGTTTCAGATTTAAACAAATGCTTTCAAAGCCAATAGATTTATTTAGATTTATCTGTTTGGCTTGGCCTGTAAGTGCTGCATCGTTTGCTAAGTTACCTTTGCTTACAGTGCATTACCGGCTGATAACGGCACTTGTAGAACCCCTCTTAGCCAATCACATTGTAGGGATGGAACTAACTGGGGTATATAATTAACAAAAGCACTTTCTCATCACTCTGAAGAAAGTAATTAATGGGAACCTGGCCTAAAGCATTTTTTTAGCAAAAATAATTACAAGAGCCTTAAATATGGTGCTTGGATGATGCATAGCATACAGAGTTTAGGTAGTGTTAATATTCGCCTTCGCATACAACTCTGGAAAAAAATAAGACCACTTAAAAATGATTAACTTCTTTGATTTTACCAAATTGAAAACATATAATCAGGAGGAAGATGGATGATCACAAGCCATCAAACCAAACTGAACTGCTTGAATTTTTGCACCAGAAGTGTGAGCATAAAGTTATCCAAAAGCAGTGTGTAAGACTGGTGGAGGAGAATATGATGCCAAGATGCATGAAAAAAACTGTGATTAGAAACCAGGGTTATTTCACTAAATATTGATTTCTGAACTCTTAAAACTTTATAAATATGAACTTGTTTTCTTTGCATTATTTGAGGTCCGAAAGCTCTGCATCTTTTTTGTTATTTCGGTAATTTCTCATTTTCTGCAAATAAATGCTCTAAATGACTAAAATATTTATTAGCAATTTGGGAGAAATGTTGTTTGTAGTTTATAGAATAAAATACGGTGGCCGAGAAAGCCCAGCGCAGTGCAAATTGAAAAGCGCTGCAAAAGCACAAAACACATCCATCAAAATTACAACACAGGCGCAGCAAATAGAAAAACGCTCTGCAAATAGAAAAACGCGCTGCAAATAGAACCACAACACAACGGAAGTGAGTCACAACACAACGGAATTTTCCCGGGGGACCTTAAAAGATGCTGTACCAGCTGTATACAAAGGACAATAAGTGGCAAACAAGCTTCTGAAAAGTAAGTTATGTTTATTAAAAGTTCTGCTTCACAAAACGCCTTGTTTGCCACTTATTGTCCTTTGTACACATAGTGAAGTCCGAGACGTTACTGAAGACGCAGCTTAGCTGGTACAGTATCTTTTAAGGTCCCCCGGGAAAATTCCGTTGTGTTGTGACTCACTTCCGTTGTGTTGTGACTCACTTCCGTTGTGTTGTGGTTCTATTTGCAGCGCGTTTTTCTAGTTGCAGCGCGTTTTTCTATTTGCTGCGCCTGTGTTGTTATTTTGATGGATGTGTTTTGTGCTTTTGCAGCGCTTTTCAATTTGCACTGCGTTGGGCTTTCTCGGCCACCGTAATAAAACAATGATGTTAAATTTTACGCAAACATATACCTTATTTTTTCCAGAGCTGTATAAACAATAGAGGTTTCTAAAGGGGGGTTAATAATGGTTTTGTAGCTGTCTTTCTCTCTGTCTCGGTCTCTTGCTGTCTCTCTCCTTGACTCCACACCTCCTAAAAATAGTTGAGAGGGGTTAAACTGGGCGCCACTACGGTGAATAGCTGGGGCTGTGTGTGGTTCACACTGCCACCCTATATGGCCCTGCCAGCCTGAAAGAGTTCATCCATCAGCTCCTGAATCCAGCCTTCACACTACCTCACACTGCATTGTTCTGATCACAGCTGAGAGACGGTTAAACCCTGCAGACTAAACCCTGCAGGAAGGATCAATTCGGCTTTATTTTACTGTCTTTCACATCATCCCTCTGACAGTTGCTGAGGATCTGATTGATTAGTTCAACCTGGCCTTTATATAATATTTGTAAAGCGATTTAAAAAAAAAAAACATGTACTGTATTAGCTATTGAGACTGGCATGTTTGCAAGTTTTTAATGTTTGTATATAAATTATAACACTAATGATTGTGGATATTTTGATTAATATAGGGCTAAAAATGAGCTTGTATGTAGTGTAATTTGAACTAACATATTAGCTTATAGCTAGTTAGTATACTTGAAATATTTATTTAGAACTAATACATTAGCTTGGTGCTAACATATAAGCCTGAAGCTGGGCTATCCACATAGCTTAGAACTGGTGTGTTAGCTTGAAGCTAATAAATTAACTTCAGGATGGTGTAATTTTGGGAATACATATTACAAATTAGCATGTAGGTAGTGTTTTTACTTGATAATAATTAAGTAAATTATTACTGTGTAATAATAATAATTTAGCTTAGTGCTAACATATTAGCCTTAGCGCTAACCAAGTAGCTTAAAACTGGTGTGTTTGCTTGAAGCTAACATGTTAGCGTGTGGCTAATACATTAGCTTCAGGATGGTGTAATTTTAGGAATACATATTACAAATTAGCATGTAGGTAGTGTTTTTACTTGGTAATAATCAAGTAAATTATTACTGTGTAATAATAATAATTTAGCTTGGTGCTAACATATTAGCCTTAGCGCTAACCAAGTAGCTTAAAACTGGTGTGTTTGCTTGAAGCTAACATGTTAGCGTGTGGCTAATACATTAGCTTCAGGATGGTGTCATTTTAGGAATACATATTACAAATTAGCATGTTGGTAGTGTGTTTACTTGGTAATAATCAAGTAAATTATTACTATTATAATAATAATTTAGTGTGGTGTTAACATATTAGCCTTAGCGCTAACCAAGTAGCTTAGAACTGGTGTGTTTGCTTAAAGCTAACATGTTAGCTTGTGGCTAATAAATTAGCTTCAGGATGGTGTAATTTTGGGAATACATATTACAAATTAGCATGTAGGTAGTGTGTTTACTTGATAATAATTAAGTAAATTATTACTGTGTAATAATAATAATTTAGCTTAGTGCTAACATATTAGCCTTAGCGCTAACCAAGTAGCTTAAAACTGGTGTGTTTGCTTGAAGCTAACATGTTAGTGTGTGGCTAATACATTAGCTTCAGGATGGTATGTTCACAGATAAATAAAATATTTGCTTGTAGTAATTCGGGCTAACACATTAGCTGATTATCTTTTATGTGATCTTTTGTGCTGATCTAATACATTAACTTGGTGCTAACATATTAGCCTGGCACTGAGCTAACCAATTATCTTGGGGCTAGCATATTAGCTTGTGGTTATGTGTCTATTTAGGGCTAAGAAATTAGCTTGTGGCTAATGAACTAGCAGGGGATTAGAGCTAATTTATTAGCTTAGAGCTAATTAGCTTAGAGCTAATAAATTAGCTCCAATATATATCGCCCTAATGGCGACACATGGATAGTGTAATTTATATTAACTTGGGGCTGGTATGTTTTATTTAGAGGTAATAAATTAGCTTGGCGCTAATCTTAGCTTAGGATGAGCTAATACATAGCTTGGTGCTTACATATTAGTCTTTTTATTAGTATTAGAAATTAGCTTGTGGCTATGCGTTAACTTTGGGCTAATAAATTAGCTTGTGGATATGTGTTTACATAATACCATTAAATTAGCTTGGGGCTGCTGTGTTAACTTAAGTCAACTTAATAATAATAATATTAATATTTAACTTGCGTGTTCATGTAGAGCTAAATTAATAACTTGTGGATAGTGCGTTTACTTGGGCTAATTTATTAGCTTGGAGTTGGTATGTTTATCTAGAGCTAATAAATTAGCTTGTGGCTAACATATTAGCTTTGGACTGAGCATTAGTGCTAAAAAATAGCCTGGGACTGGGCTAACCAATTAGCTTGGGGCTAATAAATTAGCTGGTGACTGGTATGTTTACATAAAGCTGACGTATTAGCTTGTGGTTAGCCTGTGACTTGGCTAACCAATTAGCTTTTGTCTAACATATTAGCCTGGGGCTAATTAGGATTAATATATTAGCTTGGGACTGGCATGTTTACAAAAAGCTAAAATATTAGGATGTGGATAGTGTAATTTTTGCTAACATATTAGCTTGTAGCTAGTGTTTTTACTTGGTAATAATCAAGTAAATTATTACTTATAATTATTGTAATAATAATAATTTAGCTTGGGGCTAACATATTAGCCTTGGGGCTGATGGGTTTACTTGTGGCTTAGAAAATAGCTTGGGGGTAATGTAGGCTACAGCTTTGGTTCAAAATATTTTACTTTTTAAAATGTTAAACGCTTTAATGAACTGATTACTTGAATCTGAATCTGATTACTTGATTAATAGCCAAAATAATTAGTTGATTATTTGATAACTAATGTAATGAAGTCTCTAAGTCAACACTTATTAAACTCTGATCCCACAAGCAGCTAAACCCAGTGTTACCAGGCCAGTCTCAGTGTCTCTGAGTCCTGCTGAATGAAATACCTTTTGGTTGCCACCCTTTTGGCACGACCTCCAGCACACACCCCCCTCTCTGAACTGGGCTGCCCACTTTAGGAAGCGACGCTGTGCTCTGGAGGAAGGGCTGGAGGAAGCTGAACTCAAACCACAGTAACCTAAAAATGAAATTCCTAGATCTCACACCTCACCAAAACTTTGTTTCCCAGAGAACTGGGTCAGCTGCATCTCTTCCCTGTTTAAAATAGGCCAATAGTGTTGTCTTATTGTCTTAAAAGTGATATTGTGCTAATCACCATAAAAAGAAGCTCCGTTCTACCTTTTTTGGTTGGATGCACTATGTGGATGCTAGAAAGCTGTAAAATTTAAGTAGATCCAAAAAGCTAGCCTAGTTTCTCAGAAGCATCTTGGTAATAAAATCACATTAACTGGTCAAGAGGGTTTTGGGGTAGGCCTAACTTTAAATGTGTCCAAAAACTGGCATTTGCTTAGATTTGTATTGGTTTTAAGATATTTTACTTATAATGTTTAAAAAATATATTAATAAAATTGCTGACGGGTTTTAAACATATTTAAATAGTCTAATCGGATGCAAAATATACAGCTCTGGAAAAAAAAGAGACCACTTCATTTTCTGAATCAGTTTCCCTGATTTTGATATTTATAGGTTTATGTTTGAGTAAAATAAACATTGTTGTTTTATTCTATAAACTACAGACAACATTTCTCCCAATTCCAAATAAAAATAGTTTAGTCATTTAGAGCATTTATTTGCAGAAAATGAGAAATGGCTGAAATAACAAAAAAAGATGCAGAGCTTTCAGACCTCAGATAAAGAAAATAAGTTAATATTCATGGCATGTTCTCCTCCACCAGTCTTACACACTGCTTTTGGATAACTTTATGCTAATCACTCCTGGTGCACAAACATTTTTTTAAGCAGTTCAGTTTGGTTTGATGGCTTGTGATCATCCATCTTCCTCTTGATTCCTCTTGATATTGCAGAGGTTTTCAATTTGGTAAAATCAAAGAAACTCATGAATTTGAAGTGGCCTTATTTGAACTTATTTTTTTCCATATCTATAAATATATATATAGTTTATTTGAAATGAACTGTCCCTTGTCTAAGTATTTGAACCCACAAGGCCTGAGGTGGCACAAAGACTGGGGATAGTAAAATTACTGTGTGTTACTCTGTGTTTATTTAATTGTTTAATTTTAAATAATGTTTATTCATTTTGCAATAAAAATCAGACAATGCACACAGTTTTTTATAATTATTTAATGCATGCAATTTAATGCAATACAAATGTATGTGTGTGTATACATATAAACAATAACTATAGAACTAATATGTAAGTTATGTAAATGTATTGTGGACTCCCATAAGGGTCCTCAAAGTGTAAAGGGGTCTTGTTTCATGTCAGTATGCTGAAAATCCCACCCTGCATACCTGCTGCTGCGAATGCCACTAGAGTGACTGAAAGAGACAGAATGTGTGTGTGTGTGTGTGTGTGTGTGTGTGTGTGTGGCCTCACACTCGGCCTGGTGTCGAGCTCCATACATGGAGGCCCACAGGCTTGAAGGCCCAAATAGGGCAGAGGGCCAGAGGGCTGCAGGGTCTGAAGAGTGGGGGGGTGGGCTGGGGGGCTGGGGGGGTGGGCCGGGGGGCTGGGGGGTGGGTTTAGGGGCTGGGGGTATATAAACCCCAGCCTGGGTTCTAGGGGTCCGTAGCTGGAAGCAGCAGCAGATCCGAGCTTCTACCTAAGCAGCAACCCACACACCAGGTAAGACACCCACACCCACACACACAGTGCATTAGGACACACACCATTAGTATTTGACTCTTGGCCAAAAAAAGAGTTTGAATGAAATACTTCTCTTCACTCTTCTCTGACTTATTCTAATGTTATATAGAGTTAATTACTCTCTATAAAAAAGTTACACTGTTTATTTGGGTTCAGTTCTAATGTGATGTTATATAGAGTTAATTACAGGTAGACACTCTCACTGATCACTGACTTTATTCATGTTTATTTGGGTTTAGTATTCTAATGTTATATAGAGTGAATTACTCTCTATATAAAAAAGTTACACTTTATGTTTATTTGGGTTTAGTATTCTAATCTTATATAGAGTTAATTACTCTCTATATCAAAAAGTTAAACTTTATGATTATTCCAATGTTCTATAGAGTTAATTACAAGTAGATACTCTCAGTGATTACTGCCTTTATTAGTGTTTATTTGGGTTTAGTATTCTAATGTTATATAGAGTTAATTACAGGTAGACCCTCTCACTGATCACTGACTTTATTAATGTTTATTCGGGTTTAGTATGCTAATGTTATATATAGTTTATTTGGGTTTATTATTCTAAATTTTTTTTTTATATAGAGTTAGTTACAGGTAGTCACACTCAATGACCACTGACTAGATCTATATTTAGGTTAATATTACTGTTATACAGAGTAAATTTTATGTAGACACTCACTGGCCCCTTATTTTTTGTTTATTTGGGTTTAGTATTCTAATATTATATAGAGTTAATTACAGGTAGGCACTCTTAATGACCACTGACTTTATTTACAATGTTTATTTGGGTTAAATTTTCTAATGTTTTATAGAGTTAACTACAGATAGATACTCTCATCAGCCAACCAACATCATTTGTGTTTATTCTATCACACTGACTATGTTTATTTAAGTTATATAGGGTTTTATTTAACCTGTTTGTCTATTTGTAGACCCCTTCAAGATGTGTGACGACGAAGAGACCACCGCCCTGGTGTGTGATAACGGTTCTGGTCTGGTGAAGGCCGGATTTGCTGGAGATGATGCACCCAGGGCTGTGTTCCCATCCATCGTTGGTCGCCCACGTCACCAGGTATGAATTATTATTACTACTTTCTTTTTTAATGTTGTTTAACACCATATCAACCACCTAGCAACTCTATAGACAGAAACCACCTATACTTTATCAGAAACCCCATAGCAGTGACCTGGGAAAGAACAAGAAATGACTTAGTACCATGTCAACCATATAGTAGCCAGAGCATCCCCATAACAACAATCTGTAATAACATAGCAATAACTAAGCATCAACACAGCTACACCATATCAACCAACCAACGACACTATAGACAGAAACTACCCATACTTTACCTAGAAACCACATAGCAGTTACCTGGGAAGGACCTAGAAATGACCTAGTACCATATCAACCACATAGTAACCAGAGGATCCCTATAACAACAATCTGCAATAACATAGCAATAACTAAGCATCAACACAGCTACACCATATCAACCACCTAGCAACACCATAATAATGGATCATATAGAAACTTCAAATCAACCATCTAGCAAACCACCCAAAAATGACCTATCAACACCACTGCAACCACCTAGCACTAACTACCAGCAGCTTTTTAACGTCTTGTCTTATTCTTTTCCAGGGCGTCATGGTGGGTATGGGTCAGAAGGACTCCTACGTTGGTGATGAAGCTCAGAGCAAGAGGGGTATCCTGACCCTGAAGTACCCCATCGAGCACGGCATCATCACCAACTGGGATGACATGGAGAAGATCTGGCACCACACCTTCTACAACGAGCTCCGTGTGGCCCCTGAGGAGCACCCCACCCTGCTCACTGAGGCCCCCCTCAACCCCAAGGCCAACAGGGAAAAGATGACCCAGATCATGTTTGAGACCTTCAACGTCCCCGCCATGTACGTCGCCATCCAGGCCGTGCTGTCCCTGTATGCCTCTGGCCGTACCACTGGTAAGAACGAACAGATGAATGAACATGAGTAATGGCGCACTGGTTAAAGACCAACTATGTGCCGATAGAAAGAATGATGCCCAAGGACTTTCCGTTGACTAACTTTTTGACCCCCTTTTCTGTTCAGGTATTGTGCTGGACTCTGGTGATGGTGTCACCCACAACGTGCCCATCTATGAGGGTTACGCCCTGCCCCATGCCATCATGCGTCTGGACCTGGCCGGTCGCGATCTGACCGACTACCTGATGAAGATCCTGACTGAGCGTGGCTACTCTTTCGTGACAACCGGTATGTGTCTTGGTGGATGGTTCAAATCGTCCTTCAATTTTCAAAAATGTCTTACGGACAAAATAGTCTGACTTGAATGTTCTCCCCTGACAGCTGAGCGTGAGATCGTGCGTGACATCAAGGAGAAGCTTTGCTACGTTGCTCTGGACTTTGAGAATGAGATGGCCACTGCTGCCTCCTCCTCCTCCCTGGAGAAGAGCTATGAGCTTCCCGACGGCCAGGTCATCACCATTGGCAATGAGCGTTTCCGCTGCCCAGAGACCCTCTTCCAGCCTTCCTTCATTGGTGTGTAAAACGAACATTCATTCAACAGTTTAAAGGCTTCAAGGAGCCCCAAATCCTTGTTTTAGACATAAAACCCTTATTGGCTTTTGGAATGTAACACCTAGAAACATCCCAGCAACCACCCAGAAATTCACTAACATAGGTAGCCTCTTAACAGATTAAGGCCCAAGGTGTTCGCCTAATGTATGGAGCATTGTAGTGATGTAAATGTCTTTGAATCTAAGTATTATACTCTCTTTGACCTCAGGCATGGAGTCTGCTGGCATCCATGAGACTGCCTACAACAGCATCATGAAGTGCGACATTGACATCCGCAAGGACCTGTACGCCAACAACGTCCTGTCCGGTGGTACCACCATGTACCCTGGTATTGCTGACCGTATGCAGAAGGAGATCACAGCTCTGGCCCCCAGCACCATGAAGATCAAGGTAAGAGCGAAGTATTGCCAACAAAAAATAGGACTCTCTGGAACGCTCTGGATGACAAACAAGAACCTATTGTCACGAGACTTTCTCCATCCATAATTCCCTTTTCTTTTCTCCTTCTTTTCTCTCCAGATCATTGCTCCCCCTGAGCGTAAATACTCCGTCTGGATCGGCGGCTCCATCCTGGCCTCCCTCTCCACCTTCCAGCAGATGTGGATCAGCAAGCAGGAGTACGATGAGGCAGGTCCCAGCATCGTCCACCGCAAGTGCTTCTAAGCTGCCCGTTTCTTTTTCTTCTGTGCTGCTCTTGTGTCTCTGGACAAATGCTTGTCGGCTACATCCTGAACATGACTACTGCACCCATGAGACCAGGCGAATAAGGATCTGCATCCACCTCTTTTATTACTTTAACATTCTTATCCTATGAAGAACCACGCAAAGTGCTACTCGTACCAAGTAATACAAAACGTATGAACTCTGGAACCAGTGGTCATATAGGAACAATAACAGGCAGCAGCGTCTTCTGTAAACTCTGCCCTGACCTGAACACAAACTTGAACATTGGAGGGATCTGAGGTGATGGAGCCCCAAAAAGGCTCCTGTTGTCTATTGAAGAAACTGTACTTCATATCCATTCACTCCAGTCCTTCCCTACCTCTCTCCCAAACCGCACCTTTCATTGACCCCCTGATTAAAGGACAAATAAAAATTGTAAAATCTGTTTTTAAATTGTGGTTGTCTTTGTGAACTGATTTCCAACTAATTTACTGTGCACCATTAAGGTGAAGCTACAAGATGGGATTTCCAATAAATTGGCCACACACTAACAAATGTGGAGCTACAAGACAGGTGTTTCCAATAAAGTGGCCACACACTATCAAAGGTGGAGCTAAAAGCAAGGTGTTTCCAATAAAGTGGAGCTTCGAGAGAGATGTGTTTCCAATAAAGTGGCCAAGCCCTATTAAAGGTGGAGCTACAACCAAGGTATTTCTAATAAAATGGCCATGGCCAAACAAGGTGGAGCTTTGAGAAAGAGGGGTTTCCAATAAAGTGGCCATAATCTAGCAAAGGTGGAGCTTCAAGCAAGGTGTTTCCAATAAAGTGGCCATACACCTTTAAATGTGGAGCTTCTAGCAAGGTGTTTCCAATATACTGGCCATACACTCTCAAAGGTGGAGCTACAAGCTATGTGTTTTCAATAAATTGGCCATACTTTAGCAAATATAGAGCTACAAGCTAGATGTTTCCAATAAATTTGCCATACTTTAGCAAATATAGAGCTACAAGCTAGATGTTTCCAATAAATTGGCCATACTTTAGCAAACATAGAGCTACAAGCTAGATGTTTCCAATAAATTGGCCATACTTTAGCAAATATAGAGCTACAAGCTAGATGTTTCCAATAAATTGGCCATACTTTAGCAAACATAGAGCTACAAGCTAGATGTTTCCAATATGCTTCAAGAGAAATGGGTTTTCAATAAAATGGCCATACACTAGCTAATGTAGAGCTACAACCTAGGTGTTTCTGATGGCCAAACAAGTTGGAGCTTCAAGAAAGGGGGGTTTCCAATAAAGTGGCCACAGATTATCAAAGCTGAAGCTGCAAGACAGGTGTTTCCAATAAAGTGGCCACACACTATCAAAGGTGAAGCTAAAAGCAAGGCGTTTCCAATAAACTGGCCATAGCCAGGCAAGGTCGAACTTCAAGAAAAAGGGGTTTCCAATAAAGCGGCCACATACTATCAAAGGTGGAGCTTCAAGCAAGGTGTTTCCAATAAAGTGGCCAGGCATTCACTAGCAGTAGTGGATCTAATACCGTGTCCACCAGCATCAGTGTGAGCCAATCAGGTGCCAGTGCGCCGCCCGCCCGCGCGTGCGCACACGCCAATACACTTGTTTTCCTGCTGCCAAATCCTGCACTACTGAGTCAACAGCTCGAAGGGGAAAATACGCTCGCGCTTCTGTTTTTTTTTCTTCTCTATAGGGATGGTGGGAGCGTGAGGAGATGCAGAGCATGCACGAGATGCAGAAGATGCGCGAGATGCAGAAGATAAAAAAGATGCGCGAGATGAAAAAGATGCAGCACTGTCCAGTAGCCTTTGATCTGGGAGTGTGAGGAAGCTGGAACGGTGAGTTCTAGGGTTTGATGATGGTAGGGTGGGGAACGTAAACACGATGGGCGGAGCCCATAATATGCAATGCAAAGCCAGTTTAGATAAACATCATTTGGAACTCTCCGTTCCACCTTAAACGGTGCAGTAGGTACATTCTATCGTCTGACCATTTAAGGTGGAACTGAGAGTTCAAACCAAAAGCCCATTTTTAAGCATGTGCATGAAAAAATAATTACTATGCATGCTTAAACAGCCTTAATACTATATCCTACAACATATGCATCCATATATATACAGACCTGCAGCACAAAGCCTATGAATGAATGGCCACACAGTGGAAACACCATCAGTTTATGCATTATGTAAGGCCTATAAATAAATAATGTGGGTCGCGAGCGCCTGGGCTACTCTAGAGCAGAGCAGAGCAGTGCAGGATAGGATAAGGAGATAAGATGATATCCAAGCTCATCACACCCTGATGATGAAATAGCTGTAATGAGTCAGCTTAGAAGAGGCCTCGGGATTATTACACAGATCCTGCTATATATTACAGTATTACACTACTTATAGTATGTCAATGCAATGCATTTAAAGGGACATATCACCTAATTTAAAAGGAAACATTGCTGTGTAGGTTAGTGGTTATGATATAAACATTAATTTAGAGTTTCTTAACTCGTTAAGTGCGTTGTTGTGGAGAAATGTACTGAGATATCTTGTTTTTTTAGTAGTAGTGGTGAATAGAACCAGGGGTTGCAATGAGTACAACACCACATGTATATACATATTTTATAATGATGGTGATGCTACCACCACCATGTTTTTTCCTTAAGTTTGTGTGTAGTGATAATGAAGATGATGGTGGCAGTGGTGGTAAAATCGTGGCAAAGACAAATCGTGGTAAACTTTAAGTACTATTTTATGTCTCACAACGCACCACATGTATCCTTCCACCATGGTGTGATAGGTAAAAGGCTTCTCATTCATTTAATGTAAGAATTTTTCTGTCAACTTAAAACTCATTGTGATATAAGTAATATTAGCCTTTTATGGTGTAGTCCTGGTCAATATGAATATAAACACATGATTATAAAAGTGAACAACTATCAAGAATTATTAAATAAAAAGGGTTGATCATCAAAAATAACTGCAATTAGGCCTATTAAGAGAAGTGTGTATCCACAAACCAACTCTGTTTTGGTACAAATCTGTATTAGACTACGTTCACACAGCAGGTAAAAGTACTCACCAAATCTTATATTTATTTTAGGCTGTTCACACTATCTTTTTTTAAATGTGGTACATATCTGACATTCTTGTGAACAGTTAACACTTCTAAACTGACATTCTTGAGCTTAAGTGAAGCGTTTCACATGAAGTTTCAGTTTCATCTTCTCTAGCATCACGTCCTAAAATTCTCACGTTCTTGAATTCTCACAAATCTGGCTGTTCAGACTAAGTTACATGACTGCAAATCAGGTACAAAAAACAATAAATAGAATAAGAATATAGTTAAAAGTACTGAAGGAATAAAGAGCACTGAAGAGCATTCGAAGCAAAGAGATAAATGAAATGAAATAAAATAAAAATCAGAACTGAACACACATTAATATTATTGCATCCAAAATTCTTGAGGAAGGTTTATGCTAAATAATGTTTAAAGAAAGTTGCAAATGACGTTTACATTACAGAAGAACATCTGTACAGCTGTGCAAATAAGCAAAGTGCAAGTGAGCGAATATGATTGTGTCTTTAATAGTGTTTTTTATGTACTAAACTACCGCCTTGACCTTTCACCTACCAGGTCGCCGTCTGAAGAAGGCCAAATGGCCAACAATAGCAACGCTGTGACGAAGAGGATCCGGACGGAGTACATGAAGAAGTTCCGGGATCCGAAGTGGGAGACCTTCTCTAAATGTTACGAGGACTCGGTAAAGTACCGGCTGACCCGCCGGCTGCTGGAGCAGACCCACAGGCCCCTGTTCGGAGAGGGCTGGGACAGCGGCTCCGACTCCAGCGGCCGGTCCAGCCCTAAACTACGAGGACAGGGGGATTCCTCCGACTCTAAACCACACACATCCTCCTCCGAGCCTAGAACCGAGAACACAGCTGCGCAGGAACCACTGGAACCGCAGGTGAACGGGGAGGTGCACACGGACTCCACAGCTGTTTCTGCAACGGAACAGTCCCAGCCTGTAGGTAAGACATTTAAAAAACACCACTCAGACACAATCATATATTGTACATGACATTCTGTTACCACCATGTTAATCATACCTGTGCTGGTGCAAATGGAAAGCAGTGAGGTTTAAGGGCTTTGTTCAAGGGCCCAACAGTGGGACCTACATTCAGCTGATTTTGCTATTCATAGGTTTGAGTAAAATGAACATTGTTGTTTTATTTTATAAAAACTACAGACAATATTTCTCCCAAATTACAAATACAAATATTGTCATTTAGAGCATTTATTTGCAGAAAATGAGAAATGGCTGAAATAACAAAAAAAGATGCAGAGCTTTCAGACCTCAAATAATGCAAAGAAAACAATTTCATATTCATAAAGTTTTAAGAGTTCAGAAATCAATATTTGGTGGAATAACCCTGGTTTCTAATCATCATGGTTTTCACGCATCTTGGCATCATGTTCTCCTCCACCAGTCTTACACACTGCTTTTGGATAACTTTATGCTGCTTTACTCCTGGTGCAAAAATTCAAGCAGTTCAGTTTGGTTTGATGGTTTGTGATCATCCATCTTCCTCTTAATTTTATTGAAGAGGTTTTCAATTTCAATTTTAAAATCAAAGAAACTCATAATTTTAAAGTGGTCTCTTATATTTTTTGCCAGAGCTGTATATACAATATATATATGTATATATATTCTCTTTTTATATCATCAATTACTTTATTACTGCAGTTTTTCATCTGCCTAATTCACTCTAATTCTCTTCACTGTTGAAAGTGAGACTTTTAGTCCAGTCAATGTTAATCTGAGCAAAATGCTAAAGCTGCTGTTTCCATGTGGGTCAGCCAGACGTCTTCCTGTAGCAGTTTTCTCCAGTTTCCAAGAATCTTTTGGAGGTGTAGAAAACAGGAAAACCATCATCACAGACGGATCTCTTGTTTTTTTCCAGAGCTGTATATTAGTATTAATACCCAGCCTTTTGAACATCTTGTTTATATACTTTTCCATTAATTACCTAGAGAACGGTTACCACCCTGTTACGGAGAACGGGCCGTCGGAGTCTGTGCCGAGGCGGAGTCAGAGGCAACGGGCTCCTCGCTCTGAGCCCAGCTTTCCTCGCCGTGAGCTGGACACTGACGAGTCCACAGACTCCGTGCTGATAAAACCCATCAGAGCCAAGAGCCAGCCGCCATCCAGCGCCAAGGACCGGACCTCCAACCGGGACAACAGACGCTCCTTTATCCGTCACGACTGGGCCGAAAGGAACATGGAGACACGTGAGCGCAGGAGGCCCAACATGAGAGCCTCGGTATCCGCTGGAGAGGTAAGAACAGAGAATTAATAGCTTTATATTGAATGAGATCCAACAGTACTTGTGTTTCTATAATCAGCATGTTTATAAACAGCTCTTTCAACCGTATTTTTTGCACTATAATGTGCACCGGATTGTAAGATGCATTATCAATAAACGTCTATTTTCTGATCTGTTTTCATACTTAAGGCGCACTGAATAGTGGTTCGTCCCATGTAACTTGAATTAGCACATAAACACACAGACTATAGGCTAAAAATACTTACCTCTGAACGTCTAAAGCACTAGCGCTAGCACTAAGCGCAGTTAGCAGGTAATGCTAATGCTGCTCCAGCAGTGCTAGCCGGGATTAGCTGCAGGCTACAGTCTGATATACTTACCTCTGAGCAGCAAAAGAGCTAGTGCTCAGCATGGTTAGCGGCTAATGCTAATACTGTAATAAACTGTTTAATATTAGCCTTCTTTAGCCCTGACTAGACAGAATTAGTTTCTCAGGGGGTTCTGGGGTAATTTTCTCTTTAATGGGGGGTTTTTATCCTCTGTGATTTTATTCTCGTCCGGAACGACCATGTAAGTGTTTTTCTCAGACGTCCTCTGAGAAAATTACCTACTTTTTTTCACTGAACTTTGTGGTCCTCCGGTAATTTTAGTTCCGTCCGGATCCACATCTCTGAGTTTCATCACCTCACGTTTAATAAAATATTTATTATAGTAATTACACTTTGAGCATGCATTTCCATGGAGATACACGTAAACAGAACAGCGAGTGGAAATGGAGGAGCTACTGAACGCGATGTCACGTGACCGAGAAAGCCTAAAAAAACTCACTGGTCCTCTTGTTTTTTCAGATGCAGTCCAGATGCAGGAGTTTTATTACTAGGAGTCAAAGAGTGAACTATTTTTTACAGACATCCCCCAGAGAAAATAATTCCATTCAGATAGGGCTTTTGATGTATTTTGGGTACACATGTGACACTGTGGTGACAATGTTGGTGATTTATACGAACGCAAACAGTGAATGAAGTTCAGTGGAGGACCAGATACTCTGATCTAATTTGCATTATCCAAACCTGCTCCAGCTAGCTTTCATTCAGCGGATATCACAGCTCTACACACTGCTGAATAATTCAGCCTGAGCAAAGAGTGCAGCGCCGTGTCAGAGAGTGATCCATTCACCTAATTAGTACCAAGAAAATGAAATGCTAGCATGACTGCAGCTGAAAGAGGTTTCACTGGGGTTTTTACTTTTTCATTGTAGTTCCAGCTTTAATGATGTACTTGTAAAACTTAATAAGTCATTCGAGTGGGGATATGGTGTGATAATGGTTTATTGAATTTCTAATTTCTTTACAGTTGTGTCACTATTAAATCCCAGCAGTGATGCCACCACCACCATGTTTATACTGAAAACTATATGTAATGTTGACGATTGAACATGTTTAAATATGTCTAAAAATGTATTCGGAGAAAATAATCTCAAATCTCTGGTAGAACTATGTATAGCATCTTTCATATACAGTGACAATTCAAAGAATACTATTGCTAACACTTCAGTAACCACCTGAAATACCATAGCAACCTTCATAGCAACAGCCTTGGGAAAGGCAAGGCATGGCTAGCTTTGTATAGCACCTTTCATACACAGTGGCATTTAAAAGACTGCCATTGCACCCACCTGAAATACCATAGCAACCACAGCAGCAACAACCTTGCAACACATTACCAACCACCGGAAGAACCTAAGCAAGAGACCTAGTAGTCACGTAGTAACACCTTAGCAACACCATCTTAACAACTCTTTTTGACATTTTAGCTACCACGTGAAATACCACAGTAACTGCTTAGCAACAATTTTAGAACCACCAGGTATAGCACATAGCAGCCATCTGAAATACCATAGCAACCACAGCAGCAACAACCTTGCAACACTTTAGCAACCGCCTGACATCCCTTAGCAAGCATCCTAGCAGCCTTATAGTAACACCTTAGCGACAAAATACCTCCAAATTGGCAACACCTCAGCTACTTCTTGGACATCTAAGCTACCACTTGAAATACTGCAGAAATTGTCTAAAAGCTGCCTGTTAGTAAAAATCACTTAAGCTCCACCTTTACCCATTTGAATTTTCTTCAGAAAAGACACTTAAAAAATTAAAAAATAGTAATAATATAAAGAAGCTGAGTAGGTGTTCACTCATAAGAACTTTTATTTTATTTTTTAATCCCATTTTCTCACCAATTTACATGGCTTATTACCCAACCCACTCATTAGGACTCCCCCTATCACTAGTAATGCCACAATACCAGAAGGGTGAAGGCTAGCACACGCCTCCTCTGATACATGTGAAGTCAGACTCCGCCTCTTTTTGAACTGTTGTTGATGCAGCTTTGCCGACTGGCATCACAGTGCTAACACTCTGAGGAAAGCGCAGTGACTCGGTTCTGATACATCAGCTCACAGACGCAGCCTTGTGCTGATCCACATCACCCTATGAGTGTTGAGGGGAAAGAGAGAGCGCCATCTACTGTACCCACCCAGAGAGAGCAAGGCCAATATGCTCTCTCAGGGCTCCAGCAGCTGATGCCAAGCTGCATAATTGGGATTCGAACCAATGATCTCCTGTTCCAGCTTGTTAGAAAATCTCAGATAAATATCTAGATTAATACAGTTATTTCTGTCTATGAGCACTAATATTCTTTCCTCACGTTCTTCTCTTGGTCTGATCTCGATCCCCCTGCAGATCCACAGAGCCGACGTTGGTGTTCAGACACGACGGGAGGCAGACAAACGCGCAAAAACCTCAGATCGTCGGAGAGCGAGGTCAGCTGACCTGGAGAAATCGCGCCGGCCGCTGACGGTGGTGGACGACCGCTGGATGACGGAGTACATGCGCTGCTTCTCGGCCAGGCTGAGGTAGAAGCAGAGAGAGGACCAAACTCCTGATCCAGGATCAGAATCGAGATGATGGAGCTTAGAGAAACGGTTCACCATTTTTTCAAAAATGTAATTGATACTAATTTAGATTGTTTGGCCTGTGTGTTCAGTCTTCAATCTAAAACATTTTTTAATCCTTTAAAACCTGAACCATCACATTCTAGTTCTAAGATGACTTTTATTTTGATATAGTATGTCCTATTGGATACATCGGGTATTATAAACTAAAGTAAATTGTTTTATCTTTTAAACTTAGAAATTGGTATTGGTGCTCTGGTGCATGCAGTGCACAGATAGTCCACTAGAGCGTTACAGATTAAATGCAACTTTAGAAACAAGATACAGATTAGAAACAATTAGCTTTATTTATTTATTAATTATAGATTATTGTATATATTATTGTATATATTATTTAATATGGTTGTTCAGTAGTATTAATCACACTATTTGTTATTTAACAAATTGATATTGTAGAGGTCTCAAAAACTCATTGTCAATATAATAGTTGCACCTAGAAAGAATTAACTGATTTGAACAAGGCTGTTATGTAGTGAACCAGAATTATAATTTTTTGGTCATGCATTTTGTATGGTGTCATAGTCTGGGAACACATTTGGGACCCTATTTTAGTGATCTGTGGCGCCCCAAACGATTGCGGTGTGTCTTTGGTATCTTGAGGGCACCAAAAAATACACCTTGCACAGCCTGAAATGTGCTAAAGGCATGAACTAATTCTCTTAATTAATCATACGTGTGGTTAATTTTGGGCGTAACATGAAATAAACCAATCGGCGTGTCATTTATCATTCCCTTTTTATTCAGAGCCAGGTGAGCTCTGACTTTGGCACGTTGGTATTTTAACATCGAGGCACTTTGCTTTTGCATGTCTCAGCAGAGACTGATACTGAGCTGCTCGTTCACGCTGTAAAAATACAGCAGCACATTTAAGGGAACAGTAATATTATTTTATTATTTATTCTGTTTATTGTTTAGTTAAAATTCAGGTTTGTGCTGGAAGCACCTATAGGAATGGACTCTGACTGTTGTCAGGGTTTTAATCAGTCAGTGGAGCTGCTGTGTTTTTTGCCGCCAAAATTTATAGAAACACACCAGAAATTTACCTGAACACTCCTCACCTCCAGAGGAGTCTGTCCTCTGTCTGCTTAAAGTCGTCCCACCAGCCCAACGAAGGTACAGTATCCCTTACATTTTAAAACAGGTTTACAAAAGATCTAAAATAACCACATGTGAACCACTTACACGCTACAATTAGATTATCAGAATCTGAAATGTTGTGGACATTCCTACATATGTCATTCTTTTAATACAGCCAAATTAAAAACCCTTTTCTAGATATTTTAAAAAGTTAAGATTTCATGTCTTTTTGGCATAAAAGCACTCTTTTTAATATAATATATTTTTTATTTATTTAATAGATTTAAAATTGAACAAAGGGTGCACAAATTCTGCAAAATGACTGTTGGTGACCTAAAAATAGTATTATGAGCTTTTACTAAACGGACATGGACCAGATATATTTCATCAGTAAAAATTAGTCCTAAGGGGCCTACACAATTAATAATCTTTAATTAATACTTCTTTCTTTTGTTTACTCAACCCCTGATCAGTTCAGTTCATTTCGGTCCTCTCCACATTTCTAGTTCAGCTGAGTCACAAGCTGTAATTCTTTTATTTTTAAAGGTTTAATCTGTGTGTTTTATTTCAGAGACGAGTATTTTTTAGCAGCTATCAGAAAAATCTCATCACAGTTTACATGATTAGCCTACCGTTACCTTTCTTTTAGAAAAATCGCTGAATATCCAGATATGTTTTAACATCATCTGCTCCGACTAGCTGCTTGAACTCACAGCGACGGGGGGCTTCCCCACACTGACCCTCCTTTGCAAGCTGATTGGCTGTTTCTCCTGAAAGGCGGTACTTGCTCCTTGAACCGGCTCCACGATTGGTTAAAAGACTCAGAGCGGTCAGTGCCCTGTCTCCTCAATAATATATATTTTTTTATTTAATATAATACGGGACATTTACGGGAAAATACTAATACGGGAGGACGGCGGGAAAGAGGAGTAAAATACGGTAGTTTCCCGGTCAAAATGGGAGACTTGACAGGTATGCTGTTGATGGGGTGTAAGATAGCAGTGAGCATTACGTTACTGAGGTCCTGCAACCAGTGGCTCTACCTTTTCTGAACTACTGTTTCAGCATGCGTTACACTCTACTTCTGCATGTTTAGCTCAATAAATAAAACCAAGAATTCCCATATTTTTAATAATTTATTGTTTCTAATAACTTTTATCTTTCTTCTAAATAGCATTACAATCTTATCCTTCCTTCTGGGTGCAACTATTTCTTTAACGATGGGTTTGTATAATAAATATGATGCATACTTTGCTTTAAAGGCTTTAAAGGGTTAAAAAACAAGAGAAAAGTGGTAAAATTGCATAAATATTTTTGGCTGGACAAATATAGCACTTCTAAATTTCACTGTTGCTTAGTTACCGCTGTTGGCATCAGTACTGCACAACAGTTGGCTTTGTGAAGCGATCCAAGATTTTGAGCCAAATTTAGCCGAATAGACTTCTATTGTGTTTTTAACACCCTGAAACCCCAGAGTATAAACACTTATATAAAAGACTTTTATTTTGAATTTTTTTGAAAAAGTGGTGAACCTCCCCTGTGAAAAGGGGCGGGTACGAGATTACGGGTTGCAGGCACAGATCCAAAACCAGCACTAGAGGACATTTTTTACTTTGAGGTCAAAGGACAGTCATTGTAGGATATAGAGACAGTGTGTCCGTACCTGCGCATCTTCATCTGCATTCCATTTACATATGATGTAACTAACGAAAGAAAAGAAAAAGAGAGGCTAAAGAACGTGTGAGAACGTGTTCCAGACTCTTTAAACCACGTTTTAATTTCGTAATTTAGCCGTTTTCACCTTTTGTTTCTTTCAAAACTCTTACAGAGTCTTATTATCACAAGCCCTTTGAGAATTTCTACACACAGGGATGCTAACATGGCTAAATTCAAATGAAAACAAATGGACTTCAGTTAGCATGATGCTAATAGAGAGCCAGATTACCATTTTTCAATGAAATATCTCAGATAGTAGCTGGTTTCAGATGGTCTAAGCTGGTTTTTGATGGTCAATATGGATTTAAAAAAAGCTAGTAATCAAGTGAAATACATACCCCCAGCTTCAGTTAGCAAGATGCTAACTAGACAGCTGCAATAGAAAAACTAGACAGTGTTTTTGGCTAAAAAAAACTAATTTCAGATGGTCTAAGCTGGTCTTTTGTTGGTTAAGGTGCTTGAAAAGCTGGTTATACAATCAAAAACATATCCTACAGTTAGCATCATGCTAATAGGACGTCACTTTAGCATTTCTTTGAGTGAAATATCTCAGCTATACTGTTTTAAGCTGAACAAAAAAAAATCATGAAGGAAAATGAATGGTATTCAGTTAGCATAATGCTAATGCACAGCTATATTAGCATTTTTTTGGGTGAAGAATTCATGCTAAACAGTTACTGTTGCTAGTAATTGTTTTTTTTAGATGGTATAAGTTGGTCTCTTGATGGTCACGATGGTTGAGAAGCTGTACATCATGAATTAACTGCAGTTGGAATAATGCTAATAGGAAGATATGTTTGCTTTTTGTGTGACAAAAATGAATCCCTGCTAAAAACATATCTTGTACTTGTAAGCTATAAACGAATAGAAATAATGGACTTCTGTTAGCAAAAAAAAGAAAATTGCTTATACTGGCAAGCTAAAACAAATGCAAATGAATGGACTT
Source organism: Astyanax mexicanus (assembly GCF_023375975.1). NCBI lineage: Eukaryota > Metazoa > Chordata > Actinopteri > Characiformes > Acestrorhamphidae > Astyanax > Astyanax mexicanus. The sequence continues at coordinate 34,589,531 of NC_064428.1, forward strand.
CAGTTAGCATAATGCTAATGTCTAGTTTTGCCAGTAAAGGATTTTAAATTGTCTAAATAGATTTTTAAGTTGTTTCCAGTTGTCTTAAGTTGGTCTTTTGATGGTCACAGTGGTTGGAAAGCTGGACATCCCTGTATTGTTAAGCTAAAAACATGGATTTTGTTAGCATAACGCTAATGGCATTCACATTAGCAGTAGCTTTTTTGTGTTAAAAAATCCCAGATAAAAAGACTAGCTCTTGAGTTTAGATGCTGGTTGCACAGGTGAAAAACATAAACTATACTTGTAAGATAATAATGACTGAAAATGAATGGATTTTTGTTAGCATGATGCTAATGGGAAGTAGCAATTTTGTGAGAAAATCCTTGCAGACAAAATAAGCCCAAAACTTGCTTTTGCAGGTAACTAGTTCTAAATTGGTCTAAATTGGTCTTTTGAGTACAATGGTTGGAAAGCTGGCCATCCCTGTATTGGTAGGCTAAGTAAATTGACTTTTGTTAGCATAATGCTAATGGACATTCACAATTACTCTTAATTTCAGATGGTCAAGGTTGTAAGAAAGCTGGTTATCCCTATACTTGTAAGCTAAAAATGAATATAAACAAATGGACTTCAGTTAGCATAATGCTAACAAAAATCTTGGTCAGGTTGTTATCGTACTCATGTAGACCAGCTAAACCAATCAAACCCAGTCAAAAACCAACCCTATGCTGGTAAACATCCAAATTTGTCAAACAGCTCCAACAGCCTGAGATATCCATGCTGTTTTTTTTTACCATCAAAATTAATCAAAATAAAAGACAACACTTTTTGACACGAAACATTAGGATATATCTTCTTTTCGTAAATGAATTAATGATTAATTTTATACGATTCTATGATTCACTCATTTGTTTCGATGGTCTTTTCGATGGTTTGCTGTGCTGTATGTTTGATGGAATTATCTGAATGTTTTAAAACTGTTTTTATTCCACTTTTTGAACTTAGCCTTTAATATTTAAGTGGACCAAACCTCACTGAGATGAAGCAGCTGCTGAACCAAATTCAGGCACTGCTTCTGACACTGTTTACCTTCTCGAATGTAATTTAGGATCTTGTGATTTAAAACAGCCTAAGACCAATTTAAAATGTGATACGAGTCTTTTTTTAACCTTAAGTTACAGTCATGCAAAAGATGCAAAAGTTTTGGCAACCTTAATAAAATGGCAGAGAGAGTATTGTTGATGGGACCCAATTCTACACATTTCAGTACTGAACTTAATGGTATTTGTAAGGCATAAAATGTGGCATGTACACAGGTTATGGTTCTTAATAGTATTTCAAAAAGGTTTATTTTATGTTTTATTTCTTTCTAAAATGAAATTTCAAAATAAAAGTTCAGAAAATAAAAATTCTGACAAAACATGCAGTAAAAAAAATCATATTTATTTATTTATTCTCTGTAGTGAATTTGTAAAAAAAATTATAATAACAGAACAATAGCCACTAAGTAGATTTTGTTTCAAACATACAAATATTAATTATGTATTAAGTATGTAAACACGTCTGAAACTGACAGAAATTGACAGTTCAATGCATCAAAAATATTTTAAAATAACAAAAAAGATGCAGAGCTTTCAGTCCTCAAATAATGCAAATAAAACAAGTTCATATTCATAAGGTTGTAAGAGTTCAGAAATCAATATTTGGTGGAATAACTCTGTTTTTTAATCAGATTTTTCATGCATCTTGGCATCATGTTCTCCTCCACCAGTCTTACACACTGCTTTTGGATAACTTTATGCTGCTTTACTCCTGGTGCAAAAATTCAAGCAGTTCAGTTTGGTGGTTCGATGGTTTGTGATCATTCATCTTCCTCTTGATTATATTGCAGAGGTTTTCTGTAATATAATTTGGTCAAATTAAAGAAACTCATAATTTTTAAGTGGTCTCTTATTTTTTGATGAAAGGGGTCTTAAGGGTATCAAAACTTTTGCATCTAGGTGTAAATGTTAAAGAGAATCTTTGTTTTTTAATAAAAAGTAGTTTTAAGGTGATGCCGTGTTGGTTATGCAGTGTAGGATGGAATTAAGTATGACACATAAAATGTGACTATTTTAGTGTATTAAATATTGTTTTATGATTAACTGACTCTCACCTGATCACCCCCCACCTGTTTATTACTCATGCTCATTAATGCACTTTGTCCTTTCACAGATCATTTCACAGAAATGTTATTTTTATGTGATAGAAATATAGAAAAGATAAAGTTGACGGCAATCAGAAGATTGTTTTGTTTGGTGTTTCTGAATGTGAACACTTCACGCCAGCCTTGGTACAGCAGCACTATGCTAAAGGGGGGAAATTTAGAGATTTTGCAATATTTCTGCATAATTTAATCGTTATAATAATAATAATAAAATAGGTTATTAAAAGTGGATTGGTGTGAAATTCTCGCTTTTAGAGAAACTAGCAGAATAAGATATCCAGTGTGGATATAAAATATATATTTACCATATTTTACCATGTTCAAAATGGCACATAATGACAAATAAATACATGGTGGTGGTAGCTTCACTGGAGGGTTTGGATTTTTTAAACATCATTGAAAAGTTACTTTATTTTAGTAATTCAGTAAAACAAATGTGAAACTCATATATTATATAGATGTGTTAAACACACAGTGATCTATTTTAAGCGTTTACTTCATTTATTGTTGATGATTATGGTTTACAGACAGTAATAACCCAAAAATCAGTGTCTCAGAAAATTAGAATATTATATAAGACCATTTGGTACTTTTTTTACAGTGTGGGCAGTGTGACAAGTCCTGCTGGAAAATGAAATCCGCATCTCTATAAAAGTTGTCAGCAGAGGGAAGCATGAGGTGCTATAAGATTTTGGACTTGATATAATACAGTGAACCAACACCATTTCATTTTCCAGCAGGACTTGGCACACTGCCCACACTGCCAAAAGTACCAATTGGTCTTATATAATATTCTAATTTTCTGAGACACTGATTTTGGTTTTTTTAATTGGCTGTAAGCCACAATCATCAACAGTAAAAGAAAATAAACGCTTAAAAAATAGATCGCTCTGTGTTTAATACATCTATATAATATATGAGTTTTACATTTTCAACTTAAATACTAAAATAAAATAACTTTTTAATGATATTCTAATTTTTTGACATGCATCCATGCATAAATATTGCAGTAAAAGCAAACCCTTCATCCATTCACCACCACTGTAAAAAAAAATCTAAATCGATACTTTCTCTACAATTAACCATTTTAAACTAAACACCCACTCTGAGTAATTTTGTTCACATTAAAACCACAGATTTATGAGAGAATTTTAAAATTCAGTGAAATTCCCCTTTAATGTATTTTCACATTCTCTGGATATATGTCTGTTATTATAATGAGCCTCAGGAGGAAACAGTCGGGTTGCAGTGAAGCTTTAACTCTTTTAAAAGCTTTTGATGGACCAAAAAAACAATAAAACACACAACAGATTCTCTCCTCTTTATAATGGTTCGGCTTTTGTTTGGAGTTTGTTTAATAAATGATTGTTTTTAAGCTACATCTGCTTGCGCTCAAGAGAAGAAAAAAAAATACAATGCTGTTCAAGCTTATATGCATTTTTGCAGATGACACAACTATATTCAGAATGTTCTTATTTATATTACTAATGAAATCTATTCTCATGATTGACTTGCTGTTTATTTTGCGACGATGTTTACATTTTTAACCACTGTATTTGTATCTGAGGATGAAGACGACGAGCAAAACGAAACATGCACAATTAGATATATTTTCATCTGTGAATAAAACCACTTTGGAGCATTGCTGTGAATAAAAACATGTTTGAGTAAATTCACGCTTGTTTGTCTTTTTAATGTGTAAAATAAGGATTAATAATGATTAATAATGTGTTATGAAGGCAAGGCAGCTTAAATCTTTTAAATGTCTTGTCTGCGCCTTATTTTTTCACCATATAGGATCTGGCAACCCCAGGGAGTTCTCATAGGACTGTATTTGTAAAGTTCAAATTTCTGATCACTTCAGTTTCTGAATCAGTTTCTCTGATTTTGCTATGTATAGGTTTATGTTTGAGTAAAATAAACATTGTTGTTTTATTCTATAAACTACAGACAACATCTCTCTCAAATTACTAATAAAAATATTGTCTTTTAGAACTCAAATAATGCAAAAAAAACAAGGTTCATAATCATAAAGATTTAAGAGTTCAGAAATCAATATTTGGTGCAATAACCCTAGTTTTTAATAACAGTTTTTATGTATCTTGGCATCATGTTCTCCTCCACCAGTCTTACACACTGCTTTTGGATAACTTTATGCTGCTTTACTCCTGGTGCAAAAATTCAAGCAGTTCAGTTTGGTTTGATGGTTTGTGATCATCCATCTTCCTCCTGATTATATTCCAGAGGTTTTTAATTTGGTTAAAGTGGTCTCTTATTATTTTGGCAGAGTGAAGTATAACTTCTAGATTTAGATGTAGGTCGTTTTAAATGTTCTTGAATTAAATTTAGTATTAGACTACACATATAAAGATAAAGTAGAAATACTCAGGATGTGTATGTGGCAATGGATTATAATATAAATGAAACCTCTTATAAAGCTCTCACACCTTAAAATAATATTTTCAATGATAAAATCTGTTAAATGTTTATCTGTACTGTGTTGATTAATTTAATACACTTAAATGATTATGTTCATTGCCACTCGTGTACTATTTAGACTAAAATATTCCACCTCAAACTTCAAGCCAAGCATACTTTACATATAAAGCAAAGTATAAATTGCTTGAGATGCCCCATCAAAACAGGAAGTGAATGCATCTTGGTGTTGCTTGGTGTTTGAGGAGGTTACAATGAATGAAAACCCACAAAATTTTGAATATATGTTTTTCATTGGCTCTATAGCGCCACCTTTCACATTTCAATGCACATTTAACATTCGGAAAATGCCTTAAAACTCGACCCTGCACATATTTGCAACTGGCTTGTGTTAGCTCCGCCCAACAGGAAGTCGGCCATTTTGGAATTTGTGATTTTTTTTTTTACACATTTTTCAGGAAATCTCTTAGTGTCTTTGTCAGATTACGTCTCATTTAGATCTGGATAAACTCCAAATATACTTAGAATTTTCTGTATACTCGTCAGTATAAGCCAAGTATATTTAAGTATAATTATATTTAGTGTTTAGTATGTCACTGATATGTACAAAAAAGTAAAGTAAAAGCATACTCACTTAATTTTAATTTAAAACAATATATCGTCGCTGTCCAATGAAAAACATTTATCTCCAAAACTTTACAGGAGAGAAAAAACTTTGTAAACTTTCAGTGGAAATCAATGTAAAAAAAAGTTTATTTCAGGTCATTTTGAAGAGTTTCTATTCGTCCGTTCATTAAGAAATTTTGGCACAGTGTAAGGGACAGTTTGTGTGTTCAAATTATGCAGTAATGAATAAATGGAGACAAGTGTTTTTTATAGGACAGCGACGATATACTAATACACTAATATATATACACTAATATTACACTTGACTGAACTTCTTTTTGTAAGGGTTTGCTAACAGTGCTGTGCTAACCTGTGACATTAAAAGTGTGACATATTTGACTAGCTTTATTATAAAACACCAACAGTTTAATAACTGTTAAACTCCAAAAGCTTTATCAAAGTTATCAACGTTTTTATTTTAAAATAGCGTACATTTATCTGAATGATCACCATGTTTGTGACACTATTTCAAGCTCCCACATTCGTCTTTTAAGGTAAATGTATGGCAGCATCATTTCAGCAGCTGCTCAGTCATTGGTCAGATTCTCACACTGTCCAACAAACTGTCATGTATTCCATTAGCGTTCTGTCATCAGCTGTGAGATAACTGCTAATCGTAGCAGCGACAGAAACGGCTGCTGTGTATCTGTGTGAGGCGGGTGTATGGAGGTTCTGACGGAGCTGTTGAGATCACACAGCTGATGGAGTTGATGGAAGCTCGTTGGTTGTGGTTATGGGTGGATGTATGGGGGTGATGTAATGCAGTGTTTGACAGGCGAGTGTGAGAAGATCCAGCCTGAGCATTTTACAACAGCTCTGAGAGACCACCTGTTAGTCGTCTGTCTCTCTCCACAGAGAGACAGATGTTCTTAACCCGTTACTGAGAATAATAAAGATACACTAAGGTTGCAAGAAAAAGTATGTGAACCCTTTGGGATTACTTGAATTTCTGAATAAGTTGGTCACAACAATAGACAAACACCATCTGCTTAAACTAATACCATACAAAAAAATATATATGTTTGCATGGTTTTATTGAACACAACATGTTAATGTTCACAGTGAGGGGGATAAAGTATGTGAACCCTTAGACCAGGGGTGTCCAAACTTTTTTGTTGGGGGCCAGAAGGAGAAATATATTTCCTGGGTCACAGACTCTGTAATAAAACAAATAATGAAATATACCACTTTAAATAATACTTTTTTATATACCTGATATTTCATTTACACACCATTTTACTTGACTTACTATCTTTATCTTTGACAGTGTTGTGTAAACTAAGATTTTTCAAATTGATGTTTAATTTCATGATGTCTCTTAATATTAAACTCCTTAATTACGGCAACTTTTAGACTCTTTGGCCCGTTTTTCTGCGCTAGAAATGCGCACCCTCTCCGCTTTTAGACTCTTTGGCCCGTTTTTCTGCGCTAGAAATACGCACTCTCTCCGCTTGTAGACTCTTTGGCCCGTTTTTCTGCGCTAGAAATGCGCACTCTCTCCGCTTGTAGACTCTTTGGCCCGTTTTTCTGCGCTAGAAATGCACACTCTCTCCGCTTTTAGACTCTTTGGCCTGTTTATCTGCGCTAGAAATGCGCACTCTCTCCGCTTTTAGACTGTTTGGCCCGTTTTTCTGCGCTAGAAATGCGCACCCTCTACGCTTTTAGACTCTTTGGCCCGATTTTCTGCTCTAGAACTGAGTACCCTCTCCGCTTTTAGACTCTTTGGCCTGTTTTTCTACGCTAGAAATGCGCACCCTCTCCGCTTTTAGACTCTTTGGCCCGTTTTTCTGCGCTATGCGCACTCTCTCCGCTTTTAGACTCTTTGGCCCGTTTTTCTGCGCTAGAAATGCACACTCTCTCTGCTTTTCGACTCTTTGGCCCGTTTTTCTGGGCTAGAAATGCACACTCTCTCCACTTTTAGACTCTTTGGCCCGTTTCTGACACCTAGCGTTCAAACTTTGAATCTCACATTATAAATACCTGCTTAACAGCGGGCCAACTTTCATTCTATTTCTATAATACCTCGCGGGCCGCTCCAAAAAAGGAAACAGGCCGCAAATGGCCCGCGGGCCGTAGTTTGGACACCCCTGCCCTAGACTAATGACTTTTGTAAGAGATAATCGGAACCAGGATGTGATAAGATTGGATGTGTTGGTTAAAGCTGCCCTGCCCTATAAAAAACACACCAGTTTTGAGTTTGCTGTTCTTAAGAAGCATTGCTTGATGTGAATCATGCCTCGCACAAAATATCAAGCTCTCAGAAGACCTACGTTCAAGAATTGTTGACTTGCATGAAGCTGGAAAGGGTTATACAAGTATTTCTAAAAGTGTTGATGTTCATGTGTCCACGGTAAGACAGACAGTCTACAAATGAAGAAAGTTCAGCACTGTTGCTGCTACTCTCCCTAGGCGTGGTAAAGTCCTGTAAAGATGACTGCAAGAGCACAGCGCAGAATGATCAATGAGGTGAGGAAGAATCCTAGAGAGTGTCAGCTAAAGACTTACAGAAATCTCTGGCATGTGCTAACATTATTGTTGACAAATCTACAATAAGAAAACATAGAAAAAGAATGAAGTTCGTGGGAGGACACCATGAAGGAAGCCACTACTGTCCAAAAAAATAAACATAGCTGCACGTTTGAAGTTTGGAAAAGAGCACCTGGATGTTCCTCTACTGCACTACTGGCTAATTATAATGTGGACAGATGAAACCAAATTACATAAACATTGCTCAATTTTAATATTTAAAATCAAAACTCTAACCAAACATAGTTATAACTGTAACTATGCAAGAACCACTGATAGTTCATGCAATAGAGGGGAAGGGAAAAACATCATTCTTACGGGAATTTTGATATTTTTCATGCTGTATGAGGAATATATGGTTCCTTCTAACATATTATTAGTTCACACAACATAATTGATCATGCAAACATATAAAAGGTTTGCACCATAGATGCTAAAACCAGTTCTTTTGGTGCACTGTGGGTTTCTGTGCCATTCGAGGTGGTTGCTATGGTGGTTACTTTAATAGACTTTTCATTTTGGTTGGTAAGGGAGCCCTGATGGTTGCTGCTGTATTTTCACTTTTTTTTAAAAAGAAACTTTATTAAGTATTTCTGAAAACATTACATAATATTATTTGACATACTCACCACAAAAAACAACAGTGAACAATAACATAAAAACATTTACACCACATATATCAAAACATTTTTACATTAATACATTTTACCCAAATGAAATTGATTTAATTTGAATTGATTTGTTTAAAAATTGTTTAAAAATTGTTTAAAAATTACATTAGCAGGTATTTGTATTTGATTTATCGCCATTTTACACCGGGTTTTCCATAATTTGCAGTTGACAATACATAAAATATACCAGAAAGAGTCACTAGTTCTTTGATTGATGTCATCTTATTTTATATATAAAATTATATATATATATATATATATATATATATATGTATATATATATATATATATATATATATATATATATATATATATTTATATATATATATATATATATATATATATATATATATATTTATTTTAATATTTTCAGTAGCTAGGTTGTTAACAGGTGGTTTCTCTGGTACCCCATGTGATATAAAAAATAAATAAAACACAGATATCTGTAAACGCATTCATGTAGAAACACATATATCAACAAATCTATAAATGCATAACTAAGCGAATAAATAGTGTATATACTGTATATGGCTGCTATGGTATTCAGGAGGGTTAAAATAAGGTGGTTGCTTAGGTGTTTTAGGTGGTTGCTACACTGTTCCTGGAATAGGAATAAGGGGGTTGCTATGGTATTTCTGGTGGTAGCTGGGTGGTTGCCAGATGGAGAATTGTGTTTGAGTGCATTGTAGAGGCACTTTTACGTTCTTTTGTTTCTAATCAGACCACAGCTGTAATCATTTAATTTAAGTATCTGCCTCAATTATTGAATATAAAAGTGTAATAGTGTTTTAATCCAGTGCAAAACATCAGATTAAACGAGAAAGAGAGAGAGAAAAAGAGAGAGAGAGAGAATATATGATTATTTGTCAGTAGGAGGTATCAAAGCAGACAGCTGATAGATAAACCCATAAACCCCCCAGATTACAGAGAGAGAGGGCGAGCGAACAGCAGCCGAACAGCTGTTCACCACACGCTAAACACACGCCACCACTGTTTTTACCACACTAATCCCCCCCTGATCCACACATGTGTGTGAGAGAGAAACTACTGGCCACACCACAGCCCAGTCTGAAAGGAGCCAGTTGTAGAACCAGCAGTTGGAGAGCCCACCTGTTGTAGACGAGCTGGTGCAGCTGCTGGGGTCTGAAGTGTGGAGTCATCATGTTTCTGTGGGTTCAGATACACTTAGAGGAGGAGCACTCCACAGTTTACCACCCTGACCTCTGTCCCTCACATCTGCAGGGGTCTGCCCATCAACGTTTAACACGGAGCGTCCTTCAGACACGTTCCACTGAGATTAGAACGACCACTGACTCAAAACTCACTCGTATTATAAGTCAATTGCCCGTTTATATTACTAAGTGTTACAGTGGAAAAAAAGCAAAGTGATATGGTATTCCTGGTAGTGGCTGTGGTGTTGCTTTGCAGTTGCCGTGGTATTACTGAAGAGTGCTAAGGTATTCCAGGTGGTTGGTAAGGCAATTGCTTAGAAATTTCAGGTGGTTGGTAAGTAGTTGTTAAGTGTAGTTGCTGATGTGTTTTTAGGTTGTTGCTCAGGTGGTTGCTAAGGCAGCTGCTGAGGTATTCTTATGTGGATGTTCAGGTGATTGGTAAGGCAGTTGCTAAGATATTTCAGGTGGTTGGTATGGCAGTTGCTAAGGTATTTTGTTTAGTTGCTAATGTGTTCTTAGGTGGTTGCTCATGTGGTTGGTAAGGCAGTTGCTAAGGTATTTCATGTAGTTGCTGATGTGTTTTTAAGTGGTTGCTCTGGTGGTTGGTATAGCAGTTGCTGAGGTATTCTTAGGTGGTTGCTCAGGTGGTTGGTAAGGCAGTTGCTGAGATGTTTCGTGTAGTTGCTGATGTGCTCTTAGGTGGTTGTTCAGGTGGTTGGTAAGGCAGTTGCTAAGATATTTCCTGTAGTTGCTGATGTGTTCTTAGGTGGTTGCTTAGGTGGTTGGTAAGGCAGTTGTCAATGTGTTCTTAGGTGGTTGATCAGTGGGTTGGAAAGGCAGTTGCTGAGGTATTTCAGGTAATTGCTAAGGTTTTTCTTGGTTGTTGCTTATGTGTTTGGTAAAATGCACCCGGTGGTCGCTATAGTGTTTGCTTTGATATTTCGGGTGTTTGATATGGTGACTTGTTAAAATAACTGTGGGTTGTTGCATTAACTTTGGTTGGCTTAGTTTTGTAGGTGGTCGCTGTGGCCATAACTCATTATTTAGATTTTTTAAGTGGTTGCTGAGGTATTTTTTAGGTATTTGCTTAGGTGTTCTAGGTGGTTGCTATGCTGTCCTAGGAAGAAGAGGGTGGCCACAGTAAGTTCTGGTGGTAGCTGGGAGGTTACCAGACGGTTTCTGTGGTACCCTATGTGGTAACCATTAGTGTGTCGTTTTAGTCAATTCAAGTTTTTGCGATATTTCAGGTGGTTGCTATGGTAATGTATGCCAGACGGTTGCTGAGGTGGTTGCTGTGGTGTTTTATATGGGTACTAAGGTGGTTGCAGTGGTGTTTCAGGTGGTTGCAAGGTTGCTGTTTGTTGGTTATGAAATACAGTCATAAGTAAATCTGTAAACGCATTTATGCAAAACTGAGTAAGTTGATTATTTTAAATAAGTATATTGGGTTTTCATCCCCTATTGTTAATTTGTTTTTATTTATATTGTTTATATGTGTTAAGCTGCATCCAGTCCATTTATTCACCCTGAAGCTTCTGTGTATCTAAATGGGGCTTAGATGAAGTCATCAAACCTTTTCAACGGCCCGCCGTTCCTCAGTGTTATGCAGAATGCGGCATGCTGGAGGAATGCCATGACATCATATACTGTAAGGTCATACACACACTGGATCATACACACACACTCACGCACACACACACTCACATATAAACACACACTTACACATACACATACTACAATATACACACACACTCACACATAGACACATTCAAGTATACACACACTCATATATACACACACTCACATATACACACACTAAAATATACAGACACACTCACATATACTGTACACATACTGACTGTAAATACACATCAGTCAAACAGTACAGTAAGGGGGGGCTAAAATAGAGAGAACAAGAGAAAGAAGAGAGAGATACAGAGAGAGAGAGAGACAGAGATAGAGAGAGCTCTTATCCCACTTCAGCTATTTTAGCCCCTGAAGGGCTCAGTTTAGGCCTGGGGTCTCCATGACCAAAAGGGGGCATACAAACCCCAACCAGCAGAGCCTGAAGTGCTTCTTCAGAAGTTTCAGATGTTTCAGGCTCTTCATGCACTCTCAGACTAACAGCACCACAAACGGGTCCACATTTAGTTAATACAATAATACAATTACTATCAGAACTATATATACTAGCATTTTAAACTAACGTCTCAATTCATTATTACTTAACAGGATTTACAGCATTCTTAAACATTAGAATCCACAAATGTTTAATGATGTTTTGATTAGTGTTAATTCATTATTAGTCCAGACATTACTTAACTATTTAACAATGTGTATTAATGTTGTATGTACTGATATGTGCAATTGCGACCATTTTTTTTTTAAGTATTACAATGTTTTACCCCTCTAACAGGCCAGGATTTTGTCAATTCTCTGCCTGACATTACACTGCTAAATCTTGAGAATTTCTATTCAAGCATAAACAAAATATTGGTACCACTTTAAAATAAGACTACCTTTATAAAGGGAGTAAATGCCTTAAAAATCATTAATAATCAGTTATAACACATACGTAGAAAGGGCAACAATGACCTGTTGTTTGCCAAATAGTGAACTATATTACACAGCCATCTGTATTGTTGCACTTCTACATATGTGTTATAACTGATTATTAATGATTTTTAAGGCATTTACAACCTAATTAGTAGCCATTAATAATAATAAAGTGTAAACCATTTATAAACCCTTTATAAAGGTAGTCTTATTTTAAAGTGGTACCAAAATATTTCATGTTTGATAAGAAACGTTACTAAAAAATCATAATTGTAATAGAACGTATTGAGAAACAGACAAGTAAATCTGCATCTTTAAAAATATAATGAATAAAATCATAATATTGTCTATTTCCGAGCTTTATTTTGAAGTCAATACAAATTAAACAGTTCATGCCTCCAAACTTTTAGTTTCTTAATGTTTGTCTAGTTTTTACGTCTATTTTCAAACCTGCAGAATTTGGGTTGATTCCTGTTACTGATCTGGAATTATTTAGTGGAGTAGAGAGAAAACTAGCAGCTTCTCCATGTGTCCTGTAGGAGATTTACAGAATGTAAATGAATTATTTAACTGCATAAAAAAGGGTTTGGTATCACCTACACCCCTAGTCGGTATATGAGACAAGGCCTTTTAAAAGGTTTTAAAAACAGGGTTTTTGGTGCCCCATGTAGTAACCAATAGAGTGTTTTTGGTCAGCCTACTTAGCAAACTGGAAGATGAAATACATTTACAAATAAATATGTATTATAAATATGTATTTGTATACATGTATATATACAAAAAACAATACCTGTCTGATGTTTTAAAGCATTAATTTTTAGTCCCTTTACAGAAGACACTGTAGATGAAGATAATCAGTGTTTTTCACTTCTTACCTGCTGTTAGTGGTGTTAATGTTATGGCTGATCGTGAATAATGAGAAATAGAGAGATCTTTGCTATGTTGCAGCTCATGTTCATACTAATATTGACTCAAAATTCACAGTAATGCAGTATGACCACGTTAAAAGTCATCATCCAGTAACAGCACTGTACCTGAAGTATTGCACAACAGCATCCTCTAGAGGTGGAACACAGACAGACACCTGTATGTTTTCAGAAATATAGTAAAGTTCTATCTAAACTTTTAATAAAACATCACCTGAAAAAGTTATAAACCCAATATATTTTACGTTTCATCTGGTTACATTAATTTTCATATTCATTACATATATTATTATATATCTATTCTCATGACAAATTCTATAAAAAAAGGACTAGTAAAAAAAAAAAAAGATTAAAAAAGGCCATGTTGAAACCTAATGTATATAATGGTCAGATGAATCTGTCATGTTTGTCTTATACTGAAAAGTTATAAGACAATTTGAATATTATATAAGACCAGTTGGTAGTTTTGGCATTACTTTTGGCAGTGTGGGCAGTGTGCCAAGTCCTGCTGGAAAATTAAATCTGCATCTCCATAAAAGTTGTTATCAGCAGAGAGAAGCATGAAGTGCTGTAAGATTTTGTGGGAAAACGCTGCACTGACTTTAGACTTGATAATAAAACACAGTGGATCAACACCAGCAGATGACATGTCTCTCCAAACCATCACTGATTGGTGGAAACTTCACACTAGACCTCGAGCAGTTTGGACTGTGTGTCTCTCCACTCTTCCTCCAGACTCTGATCCCTCGATTTACAAATGAAATGTAAAATTTACTGATGATCAGTGATGGTTTGGAGAGACATGTCATCTGCTGGTGTTGATCCACTGTGTTTTATTATCAAGTCTAAAGTTAGTGCAGTGTCAGTCGGCCAATAGTACCGCAATTGGTCTTATATAATATTTTACTTTTCTGAGACACTGATTTCTGCTTTTTTTTAATTGGCTGTAAGCCATAAATATCAACAATAAAAGAAATAAAGGCTTAAAATAGATCACTCTGTGTTTTTGAGATGCACTAGTACAGCACAATATAACAAATTGTATGTTTTTTTTTTTTCATTAAGTCTTAACGTTTTCTGGTTTGTGGTTGTTCATACTGCTAGTCTTGGTCTTAGGTTTAAAAACTTAATAACAGAGCCTGGAGTTAGGTTAAAAGGTTAAAACTAGCTTTAAGTATTAGGAACAAGCTCTTCGTCTCAAGGTCAGAGGTCACCCCAAGTGTCCTTATCCCCTCAGAGAGAAACCAGCATAAATATCCACCACTTTAACATCTCCGAGATACTAAAGAAAACAGTAAAGCTGTGCTTTGAGCTTTTGTCCGCCGGCTGTAAGCGAAGAGTTCCTGTGTTGTTGACTTTGTGCAGAAAGTCGTGGGTTAATGTGCGAGGAACAGGTGGAGAGCGCGGTTTACAGATCCTTCCAGAGAAAAACCAAACCACCATCTGCTCACTAATTCCCTCCAGGTGGCCCCTGTCCACTTCCATTACAGGAACAAACCGCAGCAGCAGCAGCCGAAGCAGCAGCAGCAGCAGCCCGGCGCTGACCCGGGAGCAGAGATCACAAAGCCAGATCTGCTACAACAACAGTGATTTTATCAGTGAATCTGATCTCCAGTCAGTGGTCAGGGTTTAAACCTGCTTTCATTTTAACCTCTTAAGCCTGAGGGTCTGAATGTGGGGCCTTTTTTCTTCACATTCAGTTCGTCGCTCTCATCAGTACAGAACATATACACTTTACTTTCATAGTAGATACTGAATTATTCAGGTGAAAAACACTGAATATTAAGTCTTAAAGGAGAACTCTGGTGTAAAATGGGCTTTTGTTGAAGTAAAACATGATAATCTTATCTTTGATGAACAGCGCACCTCCGTTCTCCCACAGCTTTCAGAGATCCAGAAATTTTAACAGTTTGTCCAAAACACCCTTCAGACTGGGTGACACAGGGCATAATTTGTCCCAATAAATCGCTTTTTCCACTGTTGTCCAGCTCAAAGTAGTTGAAGTTTTGAAGATAAGTACTTTTTATCATGTTTTACTATACCAAAAATTAATTTTACACATTTAAAGGAATAGTGCCTCTCTTTTAATCTGTTTAATATCGTCTACTACTAAACCTACTACATAAATCATACAGTATATAGCTCAAAGAGTGGGATCTACATATTAGGCAGCGATAAAACAGTCAGTTCTTGAAGCTGATGTGTTGAAAACACTGTAATGGCTGGACGACTGGTCAAAACATCTTATTCAGGACATTGATGCATGAGTCTATAGAGGCTTCACCCCTCAAAACATGGTGTTCCAGCCCTTCAGACGTCTTGTAGAGTCCATGCCTCAGTGGTTCAGAGCTGTTTTGGTGACACCAGATGAACATACACATTATTAGGCAGGTGGTTTTAATCTTATGTCTAATTAGTGTAAAGTTCTTTATCTAAAAAAAGTAATTTACACCGAAGAAAACCCACTTAAATATACAGTTCTGGGAAACCAAATATGTCAAATGATGAGTTTCTTTGATTTTACCAAATTGAAAACCTCTGGAATATAATCAAGAGGAAGATGGATGATCACAAGCCATCAAACCAAACTGAACTGCTTGAATTTTTGCACTAGGAGTAAAGCAGCATAAAGTTATCCAAAAGCAGTGTGTAAGACTGGTGGAGGAGAACATGATGCCAAGATGCATGAAAACTGTGATCAGGGTTATTCCACCAAACACTTAAATCTTTATGAATATTTGTGAACGTGTTTTCTTTGCATTAGTTGAGGAATTTGGGAGAAATGTTGTCTGTAGTTTATAGAATAAAACCACAGGAAGTCAATCACCAGATTATTGATCACACCTGTTCACACCACTGTATATACAACTAACACTCTTTGAAGTGTTTATCCCACCGATTTTTGTCTGATTAATCCACATGATTCACATGAGTCTGTAGCTTGTTTCAATCTTTATTTAGTTAATAAAAAAAATCCATGTCATGTAAATAACAAAATTTCATTCAATCCTCTATTTTATCATTTAATTCACATTTTTAAGTGCAGGGGTCTCCAAAACTAAATACTTTCTTAAATATCATCAGGTATAAAATAAATAACATGATATAGTATAAATAGTATTGTAAAAAAAACATTTTAAAACAGTTATATATATATATATATATATATATATATAGTAAGTAATATGTTAGTACAAAGTGGATTCATTTCCTTCTCCACCACCCATAATCTTGAACTTGGATATTCATCTAGGCCATTCCAGATATCCCATAAAACGTCCATGACCAGGTCAGTTTATGAACTTACTGTAAAGATTTTTTTTTTACTCTTTTTTACCAGGACTGATTTTAACTTCTAGGTTAAAGTTGACCAAACTGTCCAAACTCAAGCCTAGTTACAGTTTCAGTTCTTCTAAAACATCTGGAACCTTGGTGGAGTGTAGCTCCAGAACTGTTGGATAAGTGTTTGTAGTTGCTGAAAAACCTCTCAAACATCGGTAAACAAGTGGGTGGAGTTCCTGAAAAGCTTCTGGAACCTTTGGTGGATAAGTGGGTGTAGTTCCTAAAAAGCTTCTCAATCATTGGTAGATAAGTGGGTGTAGTTCCTGGAAAGGCTTTTGACCATTGGTGGATAAGTATGTGTAGTTCCTGAAAAGCTTAAGGAACCTTTGGTAGATAAGTGGGTGCAGTTCCTGAAAAGCTTCTCGACCATTGGTAGATAAGTTGGTGTAGTTCCCAAAAAGTTTTCGTAACCTTTAGTGGATAAATGGGTGTAGTTTCTGAAAAGCTTCTTGACCACTGGAGGATAAGTTGGTGTAGTTATTGAAAAGCTTCTGGAACCTTTAGTAGATAAGTGTGTGTAGTTTCTGAAAAGCTTCTAGAACCTTAGGTGGATAAGTGTGTGTAGTTGCTGAAAAGCTTCTCAAACATTGGTGGATAAGTGGGTGTGGTTCTTGAAAAGCTTCTGGAATATTGACGCATAGGTTGGTGTAGTTTCTGAAAAGCTTCTGGAACCTTTGGTAGATAAGTGGGTGTAGTTCCTGAAAAGCTTCTGTACTCTTTGTTGGATACGTGTGTGTAGTTGCTAAAAAACTTCTCAATCATTGGTGGATAAGTGGGTGGAGTTCCTGAAAAGCTTCTGGAACCTTTGGTTGATAAGTGGGTGCAGTTCCCGCGAAGCCTCTTGAACTGTTGGTGGATAAGTGGGTGTAGATACTGAAAAGCTTTTGGAACCTTTAGTGGATAAGTGGGTGTAGTTCTTGGAAAGCTTCTCGACCATTGGTGGATAAGTGGGTGTAGTTCCTGAAAATCCTCTGGAACCTTTAGTGGATAAGTGGGTGTAGTTCCTGAAAAGCTTCTAGAAGATTGGTGGATAAGTGGGTGTAGTTCCTGGAAAGCTTCTCAATCATTGTAGATAAGTGGGCGTAGCTCCTGAAAAGCTTCTCGACCATTGTTGGATTTGTGACCTTCAGTTTCAGTAAACTCTTCTAGAACTTTGGCAGAAACATGCCTCACATGTCCCTGTGTGGAACGTCCTCTGAGTTTCCTCCACCAGGTCTCTGAGAATTGTTCCTGAACAGCTTCTGGAACATTGGTGGATAAGTGGGTGGAGTTTCTGAAAGGTTCTCAACTGTTGGTGGATGAGTGGATGCAGTTCCTGAAAAGCTTCTCGACTATTGATAGATAAGTGAATGTAGTTCCTGCAAAGTTTCTTGACCATTGGTAAATAAGTGGATGTAGTTCCTGGAAAGCTTCTTAACCATTGGAAGATAGATGAATATAGTTCCTTAAAAGCTTCTCAACCATTGGTAGATAAATGGGTGTAGTTCCTGAAAAGCTTCTCAACCATTCGTAGATAAGTGAGTGTAGTTCCTGGAAAGTTTCTTGACCATTGTTGGATTTGTTACCTTCAGTTTCAGTGAACCCTTCCACAAGAGTGTCCTTGTGTGGAACATTCTCACACAAAACAGCTGAGTTTCCTCCACCAGGTCTCTGAGAGTTGTTTGAGTTTTTCAGGCGTTTTCTCCCTCAGCGTGAGCCTCCCCCTCAGTCCCTCCTCACGCACCTCCTCCACATGCTGCAGGCTCGCCACGATGGCCGTGTCGAACACCTCCTTCAGGTTCTTCTGGGTTAGTGCTGAACACTCTGTGAAGGCCATGGCCCCGATGTTCTGAGCACAGAGCTCAGCCTCCTCCTCGCTAACCGGTCGCTCTTGCTCCGCCGCCAGCCTAATGAGGACCTGCACGTCCTCCCTCAGATCTGACTGCGTCCCTACTAGGATAACGGGGACCCCCGGGCACAGGCGACGGATCTCTGGAGCCCACCGCTCTGCCACACTGCGGAAGGTTGTCGGAAGGACGATGCTGTAGCAGAGCAGGAAGACGTCAGCATTGTGGTAACAGAGTGGACGGAGGCGCTCAAACTCCACCTGTAAGGATACAGTGTAAGGTTATGCGTAAGGGCATCATCCTGTACATATAAATAACAGAATAAAGCATTTACCTGGTGGCTTCTCTAGAGAAAGTTCTCTAGAAACTGCACATTACATCCAGCATATCTTCTAATATGTCTAATATGCAGTGCACTTATTTAATGTTTGGGACATACAGGTATTTAGAAGTGATGGTATTCTAGGCTACTTGAGTCTACTTTCGTTTGTCAAAATGAGACCCAGAGTTGTGTCAAAAGTCTAGGCCCAATCCCATTTCACCCCTTGGCCCTTACCCCTTCTTTTCGAGTGTAAACCTTCCATTTGGATCAGAATTACAAAAGGAAGGGGTGAAATCCTTCCCCTAAGAATTGGGAAAACCCTTCAACAAGCACCTGATCCATCATCAGGAGTACTAAAGTTCAGTAACCTAGCTGCTGCTGCTGGATTACTAGTTAACTTTAGGGTGTATTTTATCTTTATGTCTTCAGAAAGGGGGAAGATGGTGGAGAAATGAATTATTATTAAGGCATAATAATTATAAAGGCACAGGCAAATAGAACAAGTGCATATGCTTGTCCCAAACATTATGGAAGGCACTGTACAAATAACAAATACAGTGAAAATACAGCAAGAAGATTTAGAACACAGCATGTTTAGAATAGTGTATGTCGGGGAAAATCAACTTAACTCAACTACTCAAACAAGAAGACAAGATACTAGAGTCTATGAAGCGCTAATCAATCACTGACTGACTGATCAGATGAGGGCTTACGTTTAGAGACCCATCCTTTGTTTCCCACCTCTGTGATTAAAATAATAAAACAATGGGAAAATATCCATTTATCCATTCAGTTATTTGTTCCTCTCACGACTATATACACTGTAACAAGCACAGAATTGGACTGATTTGATTTATTCCACACAAATATTATGGCCAAAAACTTTGGGACACCTGCTTATTTCTTGTTTCTTATTTCTGCTTTTGTTGGAATAAATATTTATCCAGGACTCCCAGGACAGGATATCATCATCCACAGCTCTTAAACTCATATGCCATGTTTCTGTCTTGGCAGCGGGAAATACAGGTGCTTCACTGACTGATTAAAACCCTGACAACAGTCAACAGTCAGCCACCCAATCCTTAACCATGATGATTTTTAACCATGCAGGAGTGCTGTGCGGGTACAGCCCAGCTTTTACATCAACAATAAACAAAATAAAGAATAAACTATATTCATTACTGTTCCCTTAAATTAGCTGCTGGTGTATCTTCACAGTTTGAACTCGCAGACAAACTTAAAGGAGCGTCAACTGTTGGACATGAAGGAGCTCCATCCAGTACTTTTGGGATGAGGTGGGATAATGATGATGATAATGATGATGATGATGAGTTGGGGTGGTAATCATCCAACATCTTGACCGCATTAATGCTTGTCTTGTCACCAAATGTAATAAAATCCTCACAATGACAATGGCTACAACTACAAAATCTATAATAGTTTAGATTTTACTGTCTAAACAGTAGAGACAGTTACTCTAATAAAAGATGGATAAACTCTTTTTAATTCTCTTGATTGGATGAGCAGGTGTCTCAGTACTTTTGTCCATATAGTACATGTTTGCTTACTTGCACAGTAACATTAAAAGGAAGAGAGTGAGAATAAGAGAGAAGGAGAGAGAGAGAAAGAGAGAGATGATCGGTGAGAGAGAGAAACAGAGGGTGTGAGAAAGAAAGAGAGAAAGATGATGGGTGAGAGAGAGAAGTAAAGAGAGAGACAGAGGGTGAGAAAGAGAGAGAGGGATAGAAAGAGAATGCGAGATAGATGGAGGGAGAGAAAAAGAGAGAAATGATTGGTTAGAGACAGAATGAGAGAGATAGAGGAAGGTGAGAAAGAGAAAAAGAGAGAAATGATTGGTGAGAGAGAGCAAGAGAGAGATGGAGGAAGAGAGAGAGAGAAAGACGAAAGGTGTGAGAAAGAAAGAGAGAGAGAGATGATGGGTGAGAGAGAGATGATGAGTAAAAGAGAGACATAGGGTGACAGAGAGAGAGAGAGAGAGACATAGGGTGTGATAGAGAAAGAGAGAGAAATGATGGGTGAGAGAGAGAGAGAGAGAGAGAGAGAGAGAGAGAGAGAGAGAGTCGGAGGGTGTGAGAGAAAGAGAGATAAAGAGTAAGAGCTTTATATAATTTACACAAATATCCACCGGTCAATTACAATGGTAAATATTGTCTAATTAACCTTATATGTGAACTGTTTATGTATGCATTGATATTAACTGATTTTTTTTTGTTTTCCAATCAATCAATTAATTAAGTGATGCTTTAACACAGCAGTTTACTATGGTCATAAAACCTCTTTGAATTGAGAGAGAGAGAGAGAGAAAGAGAGAAAAAGAGAGAGAGAGTGATCAAGATTTCCCCCACCTGTCCTGCCATGTCACACAGCTGAAGCTGTACCGGTCTCCCATCCACCACCACCCTCGCTGAAAGATGGAGAATTAGTCACATGATCAATAATCACCCAGTCAATAATCAATACATCTGATCAGCGATCACTCAGCCAGTCTGAAGTGATGTATTGTTGGTGTAACAGGGTGCTAACTGCTGAGTCCTGATATGACCTCTGGGAGACCTGGTGGTTTAGTGCAGCAGGTCTCTAAAGGTCCAGAGAGTAAAAGTAGGCTAATCATCGGTGTACAAAAGATTGTTATTTGACCAGGTTGCATCCCTCTTGTTCAGTAGGTCTGTAGCTTAGTGTTTAGTGTTTTGCATGTAGTTCTTATTTTCGCCAGTAGGTGGACCCTGTTGCACTAGTGTACAATCCTACACAATGTGGTTCAGAGAGGTATTAGTATGACACAGCCTTTCATCTAATCAGTCTCACCGTGTGCCTCTTACTGTGTGCGTCCATTGAAAGTGAGTAAGATTGTTTTTGCCTGTTTTCTTTGTTTTATCTAAGATCTAAAGCTATATTATTATTAATATTGTTAAGTACAATGATTCTTTCTCAAGTTTAATGCTTATTTGAGTTATTTTGGAAGATTGAGCTACTAGCCAATTAGCATTAGCTAATCGAGGCCTGTAGGCCTGTACTTGACATAAAATATAGTCTGTGGCTAATATTTCTCACTAAAATGCCTTCTTATTAGTTATGTATATTTTGTTGAGTAAAATACTGGTAGCATTGATGTTTAGTTTCTATGTATTTATGTTGTACATTTATACCTGTGAATTGCTAGGTTTTAGCATTGTGTAAGCTGTTCATTGAGTGTATTCTCTACTATTTCAAGCTTTTCTTATATTTCTTTTTATAGATAAACCACACACACACACATACACACATGTACAGCCAGGATAATGCTCATGCATTATTAAAGTCAAGTTGTATTCTGGAGCTGGATCTGAATGTTCTTTCATCTCACCTCACCTGAACATTATAATTGATATCCTGACCCGATCCCTGAAGTGATTGCAACTCTTAATACAAACCAGATATAGTCCATGCTACAATTTTGGTCCTTCGAGCCGGATTCAAGCAACCACTACAGTCAATATGTCCAGGTCACAAGAGAGAGATGTCAGAAACAGAAACAGGCCACAGAGATCGAGACACATTCCATCCTATCTACAGGATTATGAAGTCAGCTACACCCCAAGGTGTCATGTACCGGATGATGAGCAAGCATCTTCATCTGAAGTGTTTAGATTTCTCCGCAGCATGAAAGAAGAAAATTGCCAACTACGCAGAGATGTCCAGCGTCTTACAGACATGATCCAGCAATCTCCTGGGCAGGCCTCACAACCTCGGTCACTGCACAAGCATGGAGAGGACAATACATCAACTATACCAGCACCTACAAGTAGGCCGACGCCATCTAGTGGTCCTAAAGACCCACGTCAGCTAGTAAGTGCCCCACTGGTGCACAGTGATGTTCCTCCATCTCCACAAGGTCGCTGCTGTGACTCTATTGAGGACCTCGAGTGCAGCTTGCAGAAAGCAGGATTGATCACTAAAGATGACAATTCTCCTGTGACCTCTCGAAGTTCATCTCCCTGCTCCCAAGCCAAGCTTCTGGATTTAGATGTTGAGGATTGTCCAGAGAAGGAACCATCACGTCACAAGGACTGTAAGCCACACAGAAGAACTTGTGATAAGTCAAGTGATAGCCAACGGCCACGTCCCAAAGCAGCATCCATACCAGGTGCCAAGTATCATTCGGAGTATGAGGATGAATACGACAGCTACGACAAGCCCTATCACCATGATGACAGACATCACCGCTCTTACAGTATCCCTCCACCCAAGTCAAGTCATCCATACTACAGTGATGATTGTAGTCCCTCTAAGCCCTACCGATCAAGTAGCCTAAGATCTCACTGTGAAAGCCGTTACTATGGGCCTGAGAGGGGATGCTCTCCTGATAACAGAGGTCACACTGACGATTATGATGCATCTCATCATGGATATGACAGAGAGAGATATAGGGGAGACAGATACTCACCTGACCAGCAGTACTATTCTTCACGTTGTGCTTCTCACTATGACAAACACCCAGCTCTAGATGCCTATCGTGGTCCCAAGCCAACTATCCCTGATTTTAAGTCCGAGGACCCACGTGAGTTTGCCAGATTGAAACTAGCCCTGGACAATTTACTCCCTTATGATGCTCCAGAGCACTTTAAGTTTCAAATACTCACAGACCATCTCAAGTGTGAAGAGGCGCTACTTATAGCTGACTCCTACACTAACAGTCCACACCCATTCACAGACACTATAAGGGCACTCACTGAGATGTATGGTCAACCACAGCAGTTGGCACTGAAGAGGATTTCAAATCTGATGGACGGACCAAATATCCGTGCTGGGGATGTTAAAGCTTTCAAGTCATTTGCCCTTCAAGTTCGTGCTTTAGTGGGAATGCTGCAACAACTTGGAAGTCAAGGATGGACAGAACTGCGGTGTGGTTCACATGTCTCTCGCCTTTTAGCCAAGTTGCCACATGACCTAAGAGCAAACTTTCACAGATTTGTGAATCCAGTCAACACTCCAGTTCCAACCCTGCCTGATATGGCCGACTGGCTTGAGTACGAGGTACGAGTTCAAGTTAGTAGTGACCAACATAGCAGTACATTCATGAGAGAGAGACAAGCTCCGCCCAGGAGCCGCCGTCCAGACTATAAGTTACACAGATCTACTGCTATTCTTCTCAGTAGTGAATCCCGGCAGTCAAAGATGAGAACAGACAAGGATCCAGCTGTGAAGGAATTCACACAAGACAAGCCAAAGAAATATTGTCCCTTCTGCAATACTGAGCAGCATTATCTAAATCAGTGCAGCAATTTCAAGCTCTTGTCAGTAGAGCAGAAGACAGAGTGGATTAAAGCAAACAGTCGATGTTGGCGATGTGGACGTGAACATCAGGCAGCAAAGTGCAACCTCAAAGCCAAGTGCAAACAGTGTGAGAGGAGGCATCTGGATATTCTTCATAATGTGAATACCAGCCAGATTACCACAGCAACTGATAGAACCCAAGCACCTGAGTCAAGCACATGTCTTGTGAGTTCGGTGGTAGAGAATCTGTACATTGACAGGCCAGCTAGTAGCCGGCAAGTTGTACTTAAGTTGTGTCGAGTCTTCCTGCAAAGCGGCTCGAGGGTACTTGAGACCTATGCAATATTGGACGATGGGTCAGAGCGCACAATACTCCTACATGATGCTGCAATTCAATTGGGCCTTAAAGGAAAGCCAGAAGATCTTACCCTCTGCACAGTTCGGCAAGAAGTCTGCACCATCCATGGAGCCACTGTCTCCTTCTCAGTTGCTCCTGCCTCACAACCTAACCAGTCCTACCAAATCAACAAAGCCTTCACAGCCAAGGAGTTGAACCTAGCCTGTCATACCTACCCAGTCGAAGCTCTACAGGAGAAGTATCATCATCTCAGAGACATTCCACTGCCAACTATTAAAGGGGCCCAGCCATTACTATTGATTGGGTCAGATTACCCACATCTAGTTACACCAGTTGAACCAGTACGTCTCGGCCCACCAGGTGGACCTGCAGCAGTTCACACTAGATTAGGATGGACTTTACAAGGCCCCATAAGTCTCTTATGCCAACAACTCTCCCCACAGCAATGCCTCTTCACTACCTGCAAATCCCCAGAAGCTGAGCTTCTAAGTCATGTGGAGAAGCTTTGGCAGTTAGATACGCTGCCATACAGGAGTGAACGGTTGGTCACCAGGTCGAGACAAGATGCAGAGGCAGTCCGTATCTTAGAGGAAAAGACCACCAGAGTAATGGTAGATGGTGTGAACAGGTACGCAGCTCCATTACTATGGAAACAAAACCTCCCCCGTCTCCATTCATCTAAAGAAGCAGTCCTGCCACAGCTACATGGGCTGGAGAGACGGCTACTTAAAGACCCAGAAAAGGCTGCCATCTACTCGAAGGAAATCCACAAGCTCATTGATGCTGGTTACATTAAAGCCATAGTCCCAGCCAAGACAAAAGAGAGCAACTCTTCCTGGTTTATTCCACACCACATTGTCCAGCACAATGGGAAGCACCGGATAGTCTTTAATTGCTCCTTTAATTGCAACGGGCAGAGCCTCAATGATCACCTTCTTCCTGGACCCACGCTTGGAGCCAGCCTTCTAGGAGTCCTTCTCAGGTTCCGAGAACACCCAGTAGCCATCAGCAGTGACGTGAAAGGAATGTTTCATCAGGTCCGGCTGCTGGATGAAGACAAACCCTTTCTTCGCTTCCTATGGCGAGATAGTAAAGTGGACCAGGAACCCATCATCTATGAGTGGCAGGTGCTCCCGTTCGGTACAACGTGTAGTTCGTGTTGTGCCACTTTCGCACTACAGACTCACATCCAGAGACACACTACACCAGAAGAGGATGCTCGCCTGTCAATAGAACGCAGTTTCTATGTAGACAATTGTTTGCAGAGCCTCCAGTCAGAAGATCAAGCCAAGCAGCTGGTGAGTGGACTTCACACATTACTCCTTGAAGGTGGATTTGAGCTCAGGGAATGAGCCAGCAATGTTCCTGCCGTAATTGAAAACCTGTCGAAAGACTCAAGGTCGGAGAACAGCACCCTCTGGTTCACTCAACAGACAGATGACCCTCAAGAGCGCACATTAGGACTGTTATGGCAGTGTAATTCAGACACACTCCGCTATAAGCAGCACCACAGTGAATGTCCCAAACCAACTATGCGCAATATCTACCGTCTTCTTGCCCAACAATATGATCCACTGGGGTATATTATCCCATACACAACCAGAGCGAAGATCATTGTGCAGCGTCTCTGGGACAAGAAGAGAGGTTGGGATGACCCCAACCTACCTGAAGATATCATTCAAGCTTGGAACTCATGGGAAGAAGAGCTTCCTCAGCTGTCACAGATCACATTACCCAGATGCTACACTGATCACAACATCGACTGTAGCACCGCCAGCCAGACTATCCATGTGTTCTGTGATGCATCTGAACGCGCTTACGGATCTGTGGCATATTTGCGCACTGATACTGGTAATGGACAAGTTCAAGTCGCATTCCTAGCTGCCAGGTCCAGAGTTGCACCAAAGAAGCAACTCTCCATACCCCGACTTGAACTGTGTGGAGCCTTAACTGGAGCACAGTTAGTTTCAGTGTTGCTTAAAGAACTCACCATCCAGATCCAAGAGGTAGTATATTGGACAGATTCCACCACAGTACTCAACTGGCTTCAATCCGAATCCTGCAGATTTAAAGTGTTTGTAGGCACAAGAGTCGCAGAGATACAGGAGTTATCAGACATCAGAGCTTGGCGCTACATTGACTCTGCCTCTAACCCAGCAGATGACATCACGAGAGGGAAGACTCTATCCCAGCTCACTGGAATGAGTCGCTGGAGTCATGGACCCTCCTTTCTTCTGCAGTCATCTGACCAGTGGCCTGAGGCTCCAACTGGCCAAGTCACTGAAGAAACAGAGGAGCTGAGGAGCACAGTGTTTTGTGGCTTGACAACTGATGCTACAGTTCCACCTATACCCGACATCCGGCAGTTCAGTACCTTCCAAGAGCTACTTGAAGTTACTGCGCGAGCACTACATGGAGCAGTCAGTGACAAACATCCCACTGCTGATGATTATCAGAAAGCAGAGCTAGAACTACTGAGACATGCACAAAGGGAAAGCTTCCCTGAAGAGGTGACACTTCTCAAAGCCGGAAAGGCTCTCCCATCTACCAGCAGAGTGCTCACACTAGCCCCTGAATATCACCAGACTTCAGGCTTAATTCGTGTTGGTGGTAGGCTCCGTAGATGTGACAGCCTAAGTCCAGATGTTCTGCATCCCATTCTCCTTTCTTCCTCTCACCCGGTTTCCAAACTCCTGATTCAGCATTATGACCACCAGCTACACCACCCTGGAGCAGAGCGTGTTTTTGCAGAGCTGCGCAGGAAGTATTGGCTATTAAGAGGCAGAGAGGCAGTCAAGAAACACCAGCGTAACTGTGTGGAATGCAGGAAATGGAGAGGCAGCCCCCAAGTTCCACGAATGGCAGATTTACCTCCCTCCAGTTTGCGACTTTTCCAACCCGCCTTCTATTCAACAGGAGTCGACTGCTTTGGCCCTATGCTTGTAAAGGTGGGACGACGCACTGAAAAGAGGTGGGGTATCCTGTACAAGTGCCTTACCACTCGAGCTATCCATCTTGACCTGCTACCGAACATGGACACAGACTCGTTTCTGATGTCACTCAGACGCTTCATAGCTCGCAGAGGAAAGCCCCATGAGATCCTTTCTGATCAAGGCACTAATTTTAAGGGAGGAAGCAAAGAGCTCCATGAAGCCTTCCATGCCATGGAACCTGCAATTACGAACCACCTTGCTTCTCAACAGATTCGCTTTCGTTTCAATCCCCCCAATGCTCCACATTTTGGTGGATCATGGGAGCGAGAGGTGAGATCTGTTAAGAACGCCCTCCGCACCACTCTAGGAGCTCAGATTGTGCCAGAGGAGGTGTTAATGACTGTCCTCATCGAAGTAGAGGGCATAATCAACACTAGGCCCCTGGGCTATGTTTCCTCTGATCTCGCCGACCCAGACCCAGTCACGCCCAACTGCTTGTTGATGGGGCGGCCAGACTCCTCACTTCCACAAGTGGTCTATCCTGAGTGTGAACTGTTAAGTCGGAAAAGGTGGCGTCATTCACAGGTGTTAGCGGATCATTTCTGGAAGCACTACATTCACCACTTTCTGCCCACCTTACAAGCTCGGCAGAAATGGCAGACAGAGAAAGATGCCATTACTGTCGGCACTGTAGTTCTTATTGTTGATCAGCAGGCACCAAGAGCCCTCTGGCAAGTAGGGACAGTGAAGAGTGTCATACCTGGAGCAGATGGACGTGTGAGGACAGCTGTGGTTCAAGTAAAGGACCGTACCTACACTCGTCCAGTCGTACGCCTCATTAGGCTCTCAGCCCTACCTCAGGACAATACAGACACCTAGTGGTCAAATTTGGATACCAAATTTGGGGGCGGCTGTACAAAAGATTGTTATTTGACCAGGTTGCATCCCTCTTGTTCAGTAGGTCTGTAGCTTAGTGTTTAGTGTTTTGCATGTAGTTCTTATTTTCGCCAGTAGGTGGACCCTGTTGCACTAGTGTACAATCCTACACAATGTGGTTCAGAGAGGTATTAGTATGACACAGCCTTTCATCTAATCAGTCTCACCGTGTGCCTCTTACTGTGTGCGTCCATTGAAAGTGAGTAAGATTGTTTTTGCCTGTTTTCTTTGTTTTATCTAAGATCTAAAGCTATATTATTATTAATATTGTTAAGTACAATGATTCTTTCTCAAGTTTAATGCTTATTTGAGTTATTTTGGAAGATTGAGCTACTAGCCAATTAGCATTAGCTAATCGAGGCCTGTAGGCCTGTACTTGACATAAAATATAGTCTGTGGCTAATATTTCTCACTAAAATGCCTTCTTATTAGTTATGTATATTTTGTTGAGTAAAATACTGGTAGCATTGATGTTTAGTTTCTATGTATTTATGTTGTACATTTATACCTGTGAATTGCTAGGTTTTAGCATTGTGTAAGCTGTTCATTGAGTGTATTCTCTACTATTTCAAGCTTTTCTTATATTTCTTTTTATAGATAAACCACACACACACACATACACACATGTACAGCCAGGATAATGCTCATGCATTATTAAAGTCAAGTTGTATTCTGGAGCTGGATCTGAATGTTCTTTCATCTCACCTCACCTGAACATTATAATTGATATCCTGACCCGATCCCTGAAGTGATTGCAACTCTTAATACAAACCAGATATAGTCCATGCTACAATCGGTTAGCAAACATCTGCTGCCAGGCTGCAGAGCGTCTGTGCAGCACTAAAGCCTTCACTGACTCTCTGAGATTAAGATTAGCATGTTTGTTTACAGTCTTATAGTGAAAATGAACACTGCTGTACACCTTACTACCTGACCAGGTGAACATTCCAGCATAGTGATGATGAAATGTAACAACAGCAACAAGGTGATATTATTATTATTAATATATATATATAATATATTAACAATGAGGTTTACTATAGTACCATGTAAAGCTTAGATTTCAATTTAACTTACATTATAATTGTATATTGTACAGTAGCCTGTATTAAACTGCATAACAAACAACGTTAAGTTGTAAATATAGTTATAAAATCTTTGTTATCTCAAATTATAAACAGGAAAATCTAAAATAACACCAAAATGAAAGTCAATGTAAAAAAGATCAGATTTCACATAATTTTGATTAGATTAGATTTACTATTTAGATTAAATAGTAAACTAAAAATGAACAAAATGAAAATCCTTAATACAATGATGCTATAATACATGCTGTCTAGTCCATATATGACATAATAGCAATAACATCACAATATAATCTACTGTATATCAAAACTGAAGTGATATTATATAGTATACATTATTTTGTTTATGTACATTTGTATTATTTATAGTATTTATACATTAATAATACATTATATACATATACAGGACATATACATTAATACAATCTAAACTATGCACTCCCCATTGTCATGAATTAGCCTATAGAATCCATATTAGCATAAGTACTGATCATATTATATTCTCTGATAAACTGGTTATCATTGGTTATCATTAGTGTAGATATTCTATATTAGTGTTATATATTCTATATTAGTGTACATAAGAGACAAAATAAAAATTAAGAGTTTCTTTGATTTTACCAAATTGAAAACCTCTGGAATATAATCAAGAGGAAGATGGATGATCACAAGCCATCAAACCAAGATGAACTGATTTAATTTTGAACAGGGTTATTCCACCAAATATTGATTTCGGAACTCTTATAGAACTTTATATAAACTTTATGAATATATATAGTTCATATATGAACTTGTTTTATTTCATTATTTAAGGTCTGAAAGCTCTGCATCTTTTTTGTTATTTCAGACATTTCTTATTTTCTGCAAATTAATGCTCTAAGTGACAATATTTGTATTTGGAATTTGGGAGAAATGTTGTCTGTAGTTTATAGAATAAAACAACAATGTTGTTTTATTAAAACATAAACCTATAAATAGCGAAATCAGAGAAACTGATTCAGAAACTGAAGTGATTTCTTATTTTTTTTCTGTATTATATATGTGTTATATATTAATGTTATATGTATAAGAGGAGTGCAGTACCTGAGAAGTGGTCTATGGCGGTGGGGATGTACTGGGCTGGGTACCCGTTGGTGGTGTAGCTCACTATCAGGCTGGTCTTGCCCACGGCTCCGTCTCCCACCAGCACGCACTTCAGCGCGCGCTGCGGCGGCGGCGGGCCCGGGCCCGGGCTCCCGGCTCTCCGGGGCGGGACCGGGGGGAGCTGGTCGTCCTGGGGCGGCATGTCTGCGGGTCTGAGTCCAGGCTGAGTGAAGCTGAGCGCGGCGGCAGGGCGCGCGGCTCCGCCCCCTCCTCTCCGTGCGTGCGGGGGCTCTGTCCGCATCTGGGTCCCGCATAAAGCGGATTACAGCCCAGCCTGCGGGGCTTTATCAGCCCGCAGCAGCCGCTCCGCTCACCAACTAATATACACACAGCCTATGCTACACACTGTACTAATGCAGTATTAATTTTACACTAAAGTTATATTAATGTATTAACCATATACTCTATAATAACTCTATAGTCTATAATTAATAATCGATATTAAGTATAGTCTATTTTTACACTAAAAATGACCCTATACTGTATTAATACAGAATTTTACACCATCTATAGTAACTTTATGTCCTATATTAACTATGTATTAACTATATAGTCTGTATTAACTTTATCTATATTAACTATAGTGTAGTGTATGATAACTGTAGTTCATATTGACTATATAGTATAAATTAACTTTACAGTCTATTAACTGTATATTCTATATTTAATGGACAGTCTACATTAACCATATAGGCTAAATGTACTTTATAGTTTATATGAACTATATAGTCTATATTAGCTATATAGGCTCTATTAACTGTACACTAACTAGATGGTCTATAGTACCATGTAGTCCAAATTTTTGACAGATAATGTATGTTTAAACTAAATTTATATAACATATCCTGTATTATGCTAAATATATATTGCACATCTGAACTGAATTAGAGGATAATAAACTAGAACTAGAATAATAGAGAAAAGCTGGAGGTTAAATGATGAAGGACTACAGGTAGCGCGACACAGCCTGACAGCTGAAGCCCGCTGTTGCCCTGGGAGACCGAGGCTTGGCGTCGTTGATAGGGAAATGTTGCTAGGGCAGCCGGTTGCCTGGAAACCACCTAAATAGTGGTTTCCAGGCAAAGCCAAAAATATGAGATTATTTATGTTTTTATTGTGTTTTTTCTTAAGAAAATGCTTAAAAGAGAGAAAAATAGGGTAAATTGTTATTTTGTAAAAAGCAATTAGCTACATTTTCTGTCAATTAACACAACAACAGTGCTGTTACACTGATATATCACTGTTAAATACAGTGTATACTGGAGGGAAATATGCAAAAATATATGTATAAGTACCAGAAACTATGTATTTTAAGTTTATTTTTATGTTTATCAATGCCAAAGTTTTGACACCAAATTCTGAATCTAAATCTGCTAACATCCTAAAACACGACCTCAATTCTAGGGCCATAAACACTGCTATTAATACGCTTGCACCAGAAAAAAATAAAACCAAAAATAATCTAATTCTAATAAAGACAGCTGTTTTAAAAAACCCAAAAAGGCAATGCAGAAAAGCAGAATGCATATAAAAAAATCTGGATCCACTATGATATATACAGCCTCCAAGTCTATATAACCAATAGATAAAAAAGCCAAACAGTCCTTTTTTCCAACATCATAAATAAAAATATGAACAATATAAACTCCTGCACTTTATTAACACAAGCAAAGCCTCACACAATTACACTAAATACCTGTAAATTAATTTGCTGCCTACTATACCTACTATAACCTCCTATGACCTGGCGTCCACATGTGTGGACATCACATTTTGGGTTGTCTAGACCACAACACTAAATTTTGCTCTACAAAGCCCTGGTGTCCTCTTATGAGGCCATGATACAGACATCTAGTGGTGGCAGAAGAGTTTAACACGTTACAGTTTTAATTTTGTTCAGAAATTTAAAAGAACAGTAAACAGAGTAAATATTTATGTTTTTTACTTTGTGTTTTGTCTTTGTGTTGAAGCAGCACTTCAAATGAGCCATATTGCTCAAAGGGGGTTTTACTTTTGTTTTGCACTCAGGCACAAATGCTGCTGGCAAAAAATAAATGTTTTGCACTTCATTGCTAATTGCGACTTCATTGTGTTTTATCTAAATATAAAACTAAAGTCCACATATGTTATCATATCATTTTTTTTCTCAAAAACTACATCATGTTAAAAGATAATTATTTGCTTTTACACTAATCAGGTGCCAATTAGCCCAAATAGCAAGCAAATAGAGAAAAAAAGAGAAATAAAAATGCATGCACAAGCTCAGATCTTAGGACAGACAGACTATACCAATCTCAATCTCAAGGCCTATAATATTGTCTATATAATATTATAATATTTATTCATATAATATAATTTGTAATACACTATATGTATTTCCATTTGGTATTTGGTACTTTCAATGCAGTCGAGCATTTACATAAAATTAAAGGGATTGAAAATTAAGTTTACATTATAAAAACAAGCAAACAATTTATTTTATTTTATTAGATTTATTTGAGAAAAAATACAAATATTTAAAATAAAAGGATATGCAGACAGGTTAAAATGTAGCAATAAAACAAAGCGATTAATACGTAGAATTAATCAAATTAAAGAAATAAAGGACTAAAATGACCACAATTATAAAAAAAAGTAAATGATGGAACTAAAATATATAATAATAATAAGTTAAAAAAATTATAAAAAATAAAAGGAAGAATTAAATGAAATAAAAAGGAAAAAGGTAAAAAATAATAAAATAAAAGGGCTAAATGGTAAAACATAAAATTAGATAAATGAAAAGACAAAATAGTTTATTTAAAGCCTAAAAAGAGTGTAACGCTATATGGATGGTTTTAGTGTGGCTGTGCAAACAGGGCTGATGTATGAACTCAGTTTCAGAGATTAGGATTAAAAAATCAACCACTTTCTGTGTCTTCTGCTTTTATCTCTCTCTCTCTCTGTCTCTCTCTCTCTCACACACACACACACACACACACACAGTGCCTTATCCGTCTCTGGCCCTCTCTCTCCCTGAGGGATAGAGTAGTGGTGAGTCTATAGTTATGGGCTGGTGCCATCTGTCATCCTGTGGGCCATGCAGCCACCAGAAGGCCGCAGCATGTGCTGATTTAAATGGAGAGTGCAACTTTCCCAGGACAGGCCTGACCCTGGCAGCCGTCTCACACACACACACACACACACATGCTACATGTATGCACACACGTGCACGCTCACACCCTCACCCTCTGTCTCCCTCTCCTGTTGACACACACACACACACACACACACACTTGTGTACACACAATGTAACGCAGGAGAGCATCTTATCTCCACACCCTATCAGATACACACCAGATGATACACACACATACACACACACACCTACACACACATACACGCATACATACTTTTACAGAGGGTCATCACCCTATCACCTCATCCAAGACCCCAATCACAAACACACACACACATTTTCACACACGCAAATATTCACATATGGTACAAATATGTGATATAATCCAATCAAAGACCAGATCTAGTGCTGTCCTCCATACTCACACACACCTAAAGGGAGGATCTTCAGCTAAAATCAATATACTGTATAATTAAATGGATATATATATATATATATATATATATATATATATATATATTTATATTAATTGTCTGAAATGTGTATATATATATATATATACAGCTCTGAAAAAGAGAGCACATCAGTTTCTGAATCAGTTTTTCTGATTTTGCTATTTATAGGTTTATGTTTGAGTAAAATGAACATTGTTGTTTTATTCTATAAACTACAGACAACATTTCTCCCAAATTACAAATAAAAATATTTTAGTCATTTAGAGCATTTATTTGCAGAAAATGAGAAATGGCTGAAATAACAAAAAAGATGCAGAGCTTTCAGACCTCAAATAATGCAAAGAAAACAAGTTCATATTCATAAAGTTTTAAGAGTTCAGAAATCAATATTTGGAGGAATAATCCTGGTTTTTAATCACAGTTTTTTTTCATTTATCTTGGCATCATGTTCTCCTCCACCAGTCTTACACACTGCTTTTGGATAACTTTATGCTAATCACTCCTGGTGCAAAAATTCAAGCAGTTCAGTTTGGTGGTTTGATGGCTTGTGATCATCCATCTTCCTCTTGATTATATTCCAGAGGTTTTCAATTTGGTAAAATCAAAGAAACTCATCATTTTTAAGTGTTTTCTTATTTTTTCCAGAGCTGTATAAATATAAAAAAATCAGGAAAACTCTGACACATGGTGGTGGTAGCTTCACCATGTGTTTGGTGCAAAGCAAGGTCACCGCATTTGTGTTGCCGTTTATCACCACCACTGTCTAAAGTGAATTATGCTGAATTTTAAAAAATGGGTGGCATTCCCCTATAGAAATCGTATGAATGGCACTAAATTGATCCACAGTGTCCCACAAAATCTAACAGTGGGATGTGTGAGCGCATCTGTGTGTGTGCATATGTGTGTGGGAGTGTGTGTGTGTGTGTGTGAAGGTCTCTACATACACATAATGATGGATATCCACCCTAGCAGCTGATAAGGTCCCTAAAGACCTGCAATAGCATGTCTGTGTGTGTGTGTGTGTGTGTGTGTGTGTGTGTGTGTGTGTGTGTGTGAAAAGGAGGAGGACCCTATCTTGATAGCCCCGGTGTGAAATAGAGGCCAGCTCGTCTGATTGGTAAAATTGATTACGAGGAGGTGGGGCCCCGAGGACGCTTTGGGGATGATGTGTGTGTGTGTGTGTGTGTGAGAGATGAGGGAAAGAAAAAAAGCAGGATGAAAAGAAAGGATGAGGATGGGAGGATAAGAAAAGGCTGGGGGATGGTGGGGGGTGTATTGAGGGTGCCGAAGGGCCACTGGGGCATGTCCATGTCACACACGCTTTTTGTGGCACGGTCAACAGGCGTGTGCCACAGTGTGTGTGTGTGTGTGTGTGTGTGTGTGTGTGTATGTGTCTGTCTGTGTGTGTGTCTGGAAACACAGGCCTGCTGTCTTGCTTTAGCGTGGAGCATGGGAACCGACTCTACACACACCCCTAATGACCCACGTGCTGCTTACATTAACACACACACACACACATGTGCACACACACACACACATACACACACACATGTGCACACTTACACACACAATGACCCGTGTGCTGCTGCTGCTTTAATAAAAACACCAACAGGCGTCATTCACAATGGCATTATCACACACACATGCTTATATATGCTTGTATATGCTTATATGTACATATATGTATATATATATATATACCACCTTTATCTTTGATTGCTGCACACATTCTCTGTAGCATTGTTTCAATAAGCTGCTGCAACGTCACAATTTTTTTTTTTTATCCAGTGTTGCTGGACATCATTTTTCACTAAGATCTTGCAGCAGCATTGATGATGGTAGAGTCTGACCACTGCACAAAGCCTCTCTTCTCCATCCAGCACATCCCAAAGATTCTCAATGAGGTTAAGGTCTGGACTCTGAGGTGAACTCTCTCTCAATCCATGTGTGAAAATGATGATCTCATGCTCCCTGAATCACTCTTTCATCACTATTCTAGCACCATGAACCCTGACATTGTTATCTTGGAATATGAAGAATAAATCCATTGATGGAATAACCTGGTCTATATTCAGTATATTCAGGTAGTCAGCTGACCTCATTCTTTCAGCACATACTGTTGCTGAACCTAAACCTGCAGACCAACTGCAGCATCAACCCCACATCATTTACTTACTTAAATCCAGGTGGAGGCATTTCTCTTTGGCCAGGCAATGTTTGTAGTTCAATTGATATAATTAATGTCATTTTAGATTTTAAATATCTCTGAGACAGGAACTTTACAGAAGAAGGACTAATTAAGGACTAATTGAAAAAGTCTAATTAATTTTGGAGCATTTTTATTGGTTCATTTATTCAGACATGTTTAGGTGTCTTTTGTTTAGCTTCTCTACAGAATAAAGATGTGGGGTCCCAAAAGTGTTGTTTACTTAAATAATTTGAGGCAATTTGTGAGGTGAATGAAATAGGTTTACATTCATCTTCTTTTTTATTTAATTTAAGTAAAATACAGATTTCATTACTCATAGAAAATTAGATGTAGAAAGAAAATGCTATACAGAGAACAGTACAGCATACAGTCAACACAGAGGCAGCAGCTCAGAAAATGATGCTTGCTCTTACAGCCTACAACATTGAGAACAGACAGTTACAGACAGACTGTATTCTATAGACTAAAAGGGGCATCGTATTATAAGGCACATTTTAAGCGACATAAGGTAGTCTGTAGGAAGTGACTACACACTGATGGTAAGTTTCAGAGACAGTGGGATACACCCACTATGCAAATACCTTGCACAAAAAGCCAATAGAAAAGAAGTGGACAATGGCAACATACTTCAACTCAATGTCCGCTATATGAATGTATATGTGGCCACACCATTTATTTGATTCCAAACCAAACTAATTGTGTATTTACAGTGTGCACAGACAGGGCAGTACTGGATAATTATAATAATGGAGATAAATGGGGGCTTCTCTCAGCTGGTGTGTGTGGGAGAGATGCCCATTGTGACAGTAATCATCAGTGTGACCTTTCTGAACATTCCACCATTCATTTCTAATGTGGAAAAATGTACGATAGTTTTACTGTTAAAAACTGTATGTCACATCGGATCACAAAGTTTGGGATGAGGCAGAGTGGTAATCTTCCAACATCCTAAATGCAATCAAATCTTCACACTAATCTCTAAAAATCTGGTGAAAAGAAATGTACTTCTTTCCAGCTAACAGGGAATGTATAGCAATGATTTGATTTGATCCCAGTAATGCTCTGAAAAGGTGTGACATATTAATGGATCGCTTTACAATGTTATTAAGACACTTCTCACATAACATACCCAGATAGACCAATACAAACATAATGGAAACATATGTAGTACCATTCCTAAAGTACCATTCGCAAATTAAAAATTAAAACTCAGACACAAGACATGACTTTGCAGCAACATTACCAGACTGTTCTATAAAAAACATTATATAAAACATTGCATTTTACATTTATAGCATTTAGCTCTTATCCAGAGCGACTTGCAAGGTTATTCTTATTACAGACCATCCAGAAAGGAGAGACAGTTACTCCAACAAAAGCAGAATATACTCATTTTACTCCTTATCCTTGATTTCAAAAGTAACAATGAATAAGTAGGTGTCCCAAGACTTTTCGCACACTACCCTATACGCTCCAGCAGTGTCACGGTAGCATCATCTGTTCTCCATAAACAGTGTTGAATAACACGCTCGTAATTGAGATTCATTGCTGCTTCATTCTGATTGGTCATTTGGGCCGCAGTATAAATGTATGTGTGTGTGTGTGTGTGTGTGTGTGTGTTTGTTTGTGTAGGCCTCTAAATTTGTGTCCCAGGCTCTGCTGAATGGACAGAGAGTGATATATAGAGTATACTGAAACCAATACATACACATACTCAATGTGTGTATGTGTGTGTATCTTTTTGTGTGTGTAATGTGTGTGTATGTGTGTGTGTGTGTGTGTGTGTGTGTGTGTGTGTGTGTGTATGTGTGTGTGTGTGCTGAGATGACCACTCCACAGCAGCAGCTGTCAGTCCAGCTTGCAGGGGCATCAGCACACAAAGGGTTCGCTCCCCCAGGGCAGGACACACAGAGCAGGGGTCCAGACCTTTAGAGCGGGCGAGCGAGAGAGAGAGAGAGGGAGAGGGAGAGGGAGAGAGGGAGAGAAACAGAGAGAGAGAGAGAGAGAGAGAGAAGAAGATAGAGGAGGAGGAGGAGGAGGAACAGATTGCT
This sequence comes from Astyanax mexicanus, assembly GCF_023375975.1. Lineage (NCBI taxonomy): Eukaryota > Metazoa > Chordata > Actinopteri > Characiformes > Acestrorhamphidae > Astyanax > Astyanax mexicanus. The sequence goes on from NC_064428.1 coordinate 34,627,724, forward strand.
CTTGGGCGTAAAAGAAAGACAGAGAGCGAGAGAGAGATATATGGAAAGAGAGAGAGAAAGAGAGAGAGAGAGAGGGCGAGGGAGGCTCTGGTATCTATCTGTCTCTCCCTGAGGGACAGGAGATGCAGATTGAAGTGTTGGAGCAGAGAATTCCTAAAGAGGAGACAACAGGTGCACAGTGGGGCCGAAAGCACGCTGTTGTGAACCAAAAACACGAGCCACAATTCTTACTAGATCTTATCAAAGCCTAGTATCCACCATACTGTCCATTACTATAAAGTATATACTGTAAAAACTACATAAATAAATGCAGTATGAAGAAAGAAGTGTTTCTCATTCTAATTGTTAAACTTTTTATGCGATTAAGAGAAAATCTGGCTCAAGTTGGGTGGCACAACTGTCTAAGAGTCAAGCTATCATAAAAAGACCTCATATTGTTCTAGAATGGTCTCCATGCTGTTCCTGAATGCTATCTTGCATTCATTTTGTTTTAGAATGGTCTCACATCAACCCACACTGTTCTAGAATGCTATCTTCCATTCATATTGTTCTAGAATAGCCTTGTGTCATCCCTCACTTGTATATTATATTTAATTCATATTGTTCTAGAATGTCCTTACATTTTCCCACATTGTTCTAGAATGCCATCTTCCATTCATATTGTTCTAAAATAGCATTGCTTCATCCCACGCTTGTTGTAGAATACTATATTTCATTCCTATTGGTCTAGAATAGTCCCACATCAACCCACACTGCTCTAGAATTCTATCTTCCATTCAATTTGTTTTAGAATGGTCTTCCATCATACCACACTGTTCTAGAATTCTATCATTTCATACATATTGTTCATTCAAACGGTTCTAGAATTCTATCTTCTGTTCATGTTTTACTAGAATGGTCCCATTCTATTTCTAGAATGGCTCCCATTATTTGCACTGTTCTGGATTGCTGCTCTTCTTTTAAATTCTTCTAGAATTGCCTTCCATAATCCCATGCTGTTCTAGAATGTTATCATCCATTCACAAAGACCTAAAACCATCTCATATCATCTCACACTGTTTGAGAAACCCTTGTTCCATTCTTGTTGTTCTAAAATCATCCTCCATCATTCCCCTCTCATCTAGAATGCTATGCTTCATTTGCAAAATTCTAGAATGCTTTCCAACCATCCCACATTGGCCTAGAATTATTCTCTATATCCACATTGTTCTAGGATGTCCTCTTTCACTCACAGTTCTACAATCTTTATTCTCACTGTTCTAGAGTGGCCTTCCATTATTAGCACAGTCCAGTTGCACTGTTCTAGAAAGATATTTCATCATTAACATTGTTCTAGGTTCTAGATAGCACTGTAGGTCAGTAGGTTGCACTGTTCTGAAATGCATTATTATCAGTATCATATCATATCGTTATTATCAGAATCATATCGTCCTTTAATTTTTTTAAATGTTTTTCATTGCCTCCCTGTCCACGCTGCTCTTGAATATTATATTAACTCCATTATTACTTTAAAATAAACTTCTAATAGAATTTAAGCACAGAATGATGTTCTAATAAATTCATATCCAAAGTGGTAAAAGTCATAATAACACTAATAACAATAATATAACAGTTCAGAAATCAATATTTGGTGGAATAACCTGTTTTTTTTTTATCACAGTTTTCATGCATCTGGCACATTCTCCTCCACCAGTCTTACACACTGCTTTTGGATAACTTTATGCTGCTTTACTCCTGGTGCAAAAATTCAAGCAGTTCAGTTAGGTTTGATGGCTTGTGATCGTCCGTCTTCCTCTTGATAATATTCCAAAGGTTTTCAATTTGGTGAAATCAAAGAACTGTCCTATTTAAACTACATTTTATAAGCTAATATTACATTTCAGACTTCTTTCTTTCTTCAGATGTATTTGAAACTCATACTGAATTCCTAGGCGCACTACCACAGTCAGACCACGGTAAACTCATAAAAATGTAGAGTGATCTCCCATCAGCCCTCTCTGAACATATAATAGAAATGTCAAGAACCTCAATGAGCGTTCCACTCGGAGACGCTTTACAGCCCGGAGTGAGCAGCTCACAATCAGCAGCAGTAAAACACACAGGCCTGCTGAATAGCCAGTGGGGCTTTAGCCATTTCATGCAGGAGAGCAATCACCACTCCACCTGCCTGCTCCTGCTCCCATTCACACCCATTCACCAGCACAGCGGCAGGTGCCAGATCAGATAGAAGGCTCGGCTGATAGCGGCGGGGACGTGAGAGGGGGTAGGAGAGCTGACCCCAGATCAGGCGGCAGAGGAAAATGAAGTCCATTGTAATGTCCGGGCCTTCCCACGAGCGTCCTCTTTCCCCTCACCCAGTCCACACCTGCCGCCTGCCCGCCTTTGTCCCGGGAGCTTGGGTTTTACTTGTTCTTCTTTTCCTCCCTTTCCTTTGTCCCCTGCGTTTGGAGGGGGGTTGACTTTTACAGGGTGGGACAGGGGACATTCAACCTGTTTTGTCACAGAAACATGTTTGGCAGTCGGGGCGTGTGATCGTGCGATTTGAGACCACGGAACACACTCCAGCTGTGAGCCTTACCGCTAGATAATCACACACCACACAGCACATGCTAGCTAGCTATAGCGCAGGCCTCGCTTTCTCTCCGCCTGACATCCGAGAGCGCTCCTTTTCAACGTAAATGAGCTACACTAAAGCTACACTAAACGCACCCTTAATCCACCCTCCCCAACCCCCTACACAACCGCTATATGTGGGGTCATATATAGGGGAGAGAGTTTCTGCTAAATAATTGATTAAATAAGTATTTAAAGCAAAAGGATTACGTCAATCATTTATTCACTCACTTACCAGCACCGTAATCTGTTGTACCCATACTGCTCTGTAATTAATCTACAGTTACAGTAGATACAGAATCACCAGCGCTGTAATCTGTTGTACCCATATTGCTCTGTAATTAATCTACAGTTACAGTAGATACAGAACCACCAGCACTGTAATCTGTTGTACCCACACTGCTCTATAATTAATCTACAGTTACAGTAGATACAGAATCACCAGCACTCTTATCTGTTGCACCCATACTGCTCTGTAATTAATCTACAGTTACAGTAGATACAGAATCACCAGCACTGTAATCTGTTGTACCCATACTGCTCTGTAATTAATCTACCATTACCAGACCTGTCAAGTCTCCCGTTTTGGCCGGGAAACTACCGTATTTTACTCCTCTTTCCCGCCGTCCTCCCGTATTAGTATTTTCCCGTAAATTTCCCGTATTCTATTAAAATAAAAAAATATATATTATTGAGGAGACAGGGCACTGACCGCCCTGTGTCTCTTAACCAATCGTGGAGCCGATTCAAGGAGAAAGTCCCGCCTTTCAGGAGAAACAACCAATCAGCTTGCAAAGGAGGGTCAGCGTGGGGAAGCCCCCCGTCGCTGTGAGTTCAGGCAGCTCGTCGGAGCTGCTGATGTTAAAACATATCTGGATATTCAGCGATTTTTTCTAAAAGAAAGGTAACGGTAGTTTAATCATGGAAACTGTGATGAGATTTTTCTGATAGCTGCTTAAAAATACTCGTCTCCAAAATAAAACACACAGATTAAACCTTTTAAAATAAAAAAATACAGCTTGTGACTCAGTTTAAGCAGAAATGTGGAGAGGACCGAAATTAACGGAACTAATCAGGGGTGGAGTGATCAAAAGAAAGAAGTATTAATTAAAATTTATTGTGCAGGCCCCTTAGGACTTATTTTTACTGATGAAACATATCTGGTCCATGTCCTTTTAGTAAAAGCTCATGATACTATTTTTAGGTCACCAACAGTAATTTTGCAGAATTTGTGCACCCTTTGTTCAATTTTAAATCCATTAAATAAATACAAAATATATCATATAAAAGAGTGCATTTATTACAAAAAAAGACATGAAATCTTAATTTTTTAAAAAATATATAGAAAAGGGTTTTTAATTTGGCTGTATTAAAAGAATGACATATGTAGGAATGTCCACAACATTTCAGATTCTGATAATCTAATTGTAGCGTGTAAGTGGTTCACTTGTGGTTATTTTAGATTTTTTGTAAACCTGTCTTAAAATGTAAGGGATACTGAACCTTCGTTGGGCTGGTGGGACGGCTTTAAGCGGACAGAGGAAAATATCCCTTATTTTTAAATCTAAAACTTGACAGGTATGCATTACAGTACATACAGAATCACCATCACCGTAATCTGTTGTACCCATATTGCTCTGTAATAATCTACAGTTACAGTAGATACAGAATCAACAGCACTGTAATCTGTTGTACCCATACTGCTCTGTAATTAATCTACAGTTACAGTAGATACAGAATCACCAGCACCGTAATCTGTTGTACCCATACTGCTCTGTAATTAATCTACAGTTACAGTAGATACAGAATCACCATCACTGTAATCTGTTGTACCCGTACTGCTCTGTAATTAATCTACAGTTACAGTAGATACAGAATCAACAGCACTCTAATGTTGTACCCGTAATGCTCTGTAACTTACTTACAAATGGAAGCATGTGACTCGTAATACGAACTTCGTTTGGAACCACAGAGACCTACTTTATATCGTTTCAGAATTTGATGATCAATGAACAAACAAACAAATGCTGCATTCCATGTTAAAATTAGTAAAAATTTCCTAGTAGGGAATTTAAACTGAAACGCTGCAACAATCCAAGATGGCCACCCTGCACATAAACAGTATTAAAATCAGCAGTATTATACAGTTTATTATACAGCACTTCTTTCTATTAGTGTCTCATTCAATCAGACAGCAGAGAGTGTTCCTTTTCCTTTTGTTTGACCTGTAACTTTGTTTGGAAACACAAAGACAATAGAATAATCTCTCACAGTTGCTTATCTACTTCAAAAAAGAGCATTAAGCATTTTTGCCATTCATCAGGTAATTTGACATGATGTGAACCTGGCGATTGTTCTTTATACTGTGTCAGAATTTCATAATGAGTTACCCAACAGAAATGCTACAAAATGAAAAAGAATTTGACATTTTTGCTAAATTTTATTTAAGCTCACATATTGAAATTTTACCTGGAACACTTCCACAGGTCTGACTTTCTACAAAGAAAGTCAGGAGAGCCTCATCAACCCGGAGTTCACAATCCAAGATGGCCGCCCTGCACATAAACAGCATTAAAAACAGCAGTATTATATAGTTTATTATATAGCACCTTTATCTATTACTGTCTCACTCAATCAGATGCTACAATATAGGCTAGTTAGTTAGTTTAGTTAAACTACCCTTACAGCGTGGAGGCCGCACTTTAGTCTAGCTTTAGCTCTCACATTTGCTTTATATTATATTGTTTCAGAATTCTATAATGAAACAGAAATGAAAAACAATTTGACATTAATGCTACATTCCATTTGATCTTGGATATCTGAATTTCTTTGTTCCATGTAGAGAATTTTACCTGGAATGCTCCTACAGTTCTAGTTATACTAGTTAAACTAACCCCACAGTGTGGAGGCCATACTTTAGCCTGGCTCTAGCTTTTACAGTAGTTTATCTGCTTCAAAATACAGGAGTGGATCCTTTGAAGTATTCTCACAACTCCTTTTTGCCATTTAGGTTTCACTTTTTGACATAATGCAAACAATGCTATCTTGAGACAAGTCTAACTATGATTGCTGATTTCTGAAGGTTTATCTGGAATGCCTAATCTGTTGTACCCATACAAAAGAACACGAGTTCTTTTTCTTCTTCTATTGTTTAATGAGTGGATAAATCTGACTTATCTAGAAAAGTGTTTTCACACTGCAAATGAACCACACCATAGTTCTGTTGATCAGGATCGAGAGCACCACTCTTTTGGTTGAACCAAACAATTTTACTCATTGTGGTTTGCAGCAACTTTTATTTTGGTTTAGACCAAATTGTGACATATCACTGGTTTACTTACTGGTTTACTAAGCACTTTTATCCTGCCAATAAACACACTTACACACACATATGCACACTGTTGAGAAAAATGAACAGTCATTGTATTTAGAGTGTGTTTAGTCCTGTCCATGAGTTAGCACCGGCTAACAAAGCCTCAAACAGAGCATGAGTCTTCAGGGAGCATGTGCATTAGTGTGTGTGTGTGTGTGTGTGTGTGTGTATGAGAGAGAGTTTTAGGGTTATAGAAAGGGCTGGGGGGTATAGTTACTGCCCCCCTCTCCCCCTTTTCTGCCTCCATTGTGGGGCCTGCTGTGGAGGAGTGAAGAGGTTGAAAGGGGGGAGCGATGGAGGGGGCTGTGTGAGTACTAAACACAGGTGCCTACATCTGTTCATCCTGCAGCACAGATGCTCACACACACACACACACACACACACAGTAGACCTCTAAAGAGGGAGTGATAGGTTACTTATTACTCCTTAAGCTACACACTTCAGGGGTAATATGTAACCTATCACTATATATACACACAATAGTTTCAGACCAACATCTGATTCAATGTTGCTTCTGAAATCAAGCGTATTAAAAACAGTCTATCCTAACTTTGCTGTCTGATTTCTACTAGATTTTGGAGCATCCAAAATATTGGATGGAGCTCCATCAATCCAGCTCAATGCTGGGGAGCTTTATACTGCTCTAGTCTGTCCTTATCTTCTTCAGGGAGTCCTATTCAGCTGGAAGAAATGTGTCTAGTGCAAGGACTAGACAAGCTGTGTGTGTGCATTTCCACATCTGTGTCAGCAATAGGTGCAACCTTTAACTAAAGTAGCTGTGGACACTGATTAATACAGATGTCCAAAATTATTTGGAGTGTATGGAGAAAAGCAGTGTCTGGAGCTTGACATTGACCAAATGTTGGTTTTTAATTGATATGTTAGTTTGATTTCCAACCAAAATTCAAACATCTGTTTAACATTGGATATTTGTTTCTTTGTGGCGTAGAATAGAGACAACAGCTGGCTTTGATATTTTGTTGCTTTTAGGTTGTGAAGTTGGATAACCAAAATGCGACATCTTACTAGTATCACGAAGTTGTGATGTATGGTGGCTAAAAAACAGTGTCTGCTAAATATCATGACGTTCATGTCCACATAATGTTTAATATACAGGTCTGAAACAATTAAGAGATCATTTCTGTTTCTGAATCAGATTCTCTAATTTTGCTATTTATAGGTTTATGTTTGAGTAAAATGAACATTGTTGTTTTATTCTATAAACTACAGACAGCATTTCTCCCAAATTCCAAATATAATATTGTCATTTACAGCATTTATTTGATATTCATAAAGTTTTAAGATTTCAGAAATCAATATTTGGTGGAATAACCCTGGTTTTTAATCACTTTTCATTTATCTTGGCATGTTCTCCTCCACCAGTCTTACACACTGCTTACACACTGCTCTCTCTCACTGTATCTCTCTGTGTGTGATTAGTGGTGTTTAATGATTGATCTGGTCTCTCTCAGGGTGTGATCAGCAGTGTGAGAATCTATGTACTGCTTGTCTAATCAATCTAATCGATCCTTTAAACAGAAAGGGAGAGAGAGAGGGGAGCGGGAGCGTGTTTGGAGACCGGATCGTCCCCCGAGCCCCCGAAAGGCAGATGTGTGTGTTTTGATACCCGAATGCAGGCACGCGACCCCCGCGGTCACGTGACTTGATCACGCCCATAAACAGACGCCACGCGCTCACACACACACACGCTCTCTCACACACACACTCTGTAATTATTGAATGATTGGATCCCCGGGGCCGGTGAAGCTGTGGCCGCGTCTCCACGACAACCGCATAATAAAGAAAGAAAGAGAGAGAGAGAGAGAGAGAGAGAGAGAGAGAGAGAGAGAGAGAGAGAGAGAGAGAAATAAGAGAAAATACAGTTTAAAAGAGGAAGAAGAAACAGAGCTAAAGAAGATGGAGAGGAAAAAGTGAAGAAGAGAGGAAGATGTGAGCCGATAAAAGGATAGAATAAAAAAGAAAATAGAAAATACGACAGAAAAAAGATAAGATAATGAGAGAAAACTGTAGGCCAATGGGTAGATGGGTAGAGAAAGGAACATAACATAATACAAGATAAAAGAGATCAAAAACAGAAAAAGAGAGTAAGAGAGCATTAAATGGAGAACTGGAAAGAAATAGATATATCATGATGAAAAGGGAGAAAGAACGAGAGAGATCAAAGTGTGAGTTCAAAAGAGCTAAAAGAGAAAAATGAGAGACAAAGGGAAAGAGAAGAGAAAGAAAAGAGAAAATGAGAGAAAAAAAGAGAGAAGAGGGAGAAATAGGGAAGTAAAGAGACGAGTGAGAAAGAGTTAAACTGAGACAGCCAAATAAGAATATAGAAAATGAGAGAGTAAACAGAGAGAGAAGAGTGAGAATGAGTTCAAATGAGAGAGATAAAAGAGAAGAGAGAGAGAACAGAGTTGGAAAGAGTTAAACTGAGAGAGAAAGGAAGAAATAATTAAAGAAAGAGGGCTAAAAGAAAAGAGAGAAAATGAGAGGAGAGGGAGAAAGGGTTACACTGATAGAGCTAAAAGAAAAGAGAGAAAAGGAAAGAAAAGAGAGAGAGAGGAGTGAGAAAAAGAGAGAAAGAGATAAAATGAGATACATTAACTAGAATGAATACCATCAGGCAAATGCTTATTTATCTGCTCAAGAGAGTCCTATTCTATTGGCAGTTCTTCTCTACGGGATCTATCTATCTATCTATCTATCTATCTATCTATCTATCTATCTATCTATCTATCTATCTATCTATTTGTCTATGTATGTATCTATCTATCTATCTATCTATCTATCTATCTATCTATCTATCTATCTATCTATCTGTCTGTATACAGTGTATAAGTACAGTGTGTAATGCAGTAATACGGAGGACAGTAAACACCCCCCCACCCCCCCCACCCCGTTACTCCTCTCCTCCCTCCACGTGTTTGTTCCACAGGAGGGTGGCATTCTGCTGCCTGACGCGCGCGCGCTGCTCCGCCTCAACACACACACACACACACACACACACACACACACACACATACGCGCGCGCGCATGCACACACACCCGTCGCCGTATCGATAGGTCCGCCTGTAATTCGCGCGCGCGCCTCTCCACGCGCCCTCGTGTGAGGCGCGCGCCACTGCGGTTCCCACGCGCGCTGAGCGGCAGCGCGGAGGCTCCGCTGGGAGGCAGAGCTCGAGCCATCTGGACCCTGAGGAGGAGGAGCGGGGCGCGGGGAGCGGGGGGGCGGTCATACCGTTACAGGTGCTCCAGCATGCTTCCAGAGAGAGGGAGAGAGAGAGAGAGAGCGAGAGAGAGAGAGAGAGAGAGAGAGAGAGAGAGAGAGAGAGAAAGAGTGTGAGCGAGATAGATATATAGAGAAAAACAGAGCTGCAGGAAGAGAGAGAGATAGTTAGAGATGGTGAGAGAGAGAGAAAGAGGGGGAAAAGAGAGAGAGAGAGGTGGCAGATGGCTTGTACCGGACCCCCTTCACTGGCTGCATGTCCCCCGAGGGGGCTTCCACTGCTCTTTCACAATCATTGAAGAAAAAAACGAAAGCAAAGAAAAAGAAGAATGAGAGAGAAAAAAGAAGAGAGAGAGAGAGCTTCTTGCTTACTGTGGTCTAACTGAACCTGTGGCTGTTACTAAGACTCTTCTACCTATGTGGTTTGGCAAACTGTTTGCCTAACATCTAGTACTTTAGATAGTACAGTTTTTCCACCATCTGGATCATTAAAGATAGGCTTAGACATCTAAAAACACCTAGCAAACTCTGGTCTTAACCTCCCAGGAAAGGCCATGTTTTGCGATGCTCCAACAAAAAAATTGAATTATTGTGGCGTATGTGGATTGCAACACTTAAAAACAGCTGTAAAAAAAAATTCTGAATGAATGTCTGGTGTGTACTCAACTCTCAGACCAGTTTAACCCCAGTGCTGTTCACATATTCCACAAAAAATGGTTTTAATAAAAAAGAAGAAAATCTGAGAACACACCAGCCAGTATAAACTGTCTAAATACCTGAATAATACTTCAAATCCGCTGTTCAGATTAGGTGATGTGTTTCAGCTTTTCTTTCTTTCTCAGACCAGTTTACACCTCAGCTCAAAATGAATGGCTGCTTTTTGAATATGTCACAAGAATCCAGTTTTATAAAAAAAAAGCATCCAAAAAAACAACTTGGCCTGAGAAGATAAACAGGAAAGCTGGAAACACATCAGCAAGTCTGAACTGTCTAAATACTGGAAAAGTACATTTAAAAAACAGTTTAACCTGGCTGATGGGTTCTCCACTCTCAGATCAGTTTAGCCACCAGTGTTAGCCACATACAGTATATCACAATAATTAGTTTTCATTAAAGCTAAAACATCTAAGCCCATTTGAAAACCAAATAACTGGGGTGTATATGAGCAACACTGAGGACTAAATGGGTCTAAGACCTGTCACCACATCACACGGTCTAAACTGTTGGAACCCTTCAACATACAGTAAATCTGTCAGTGTGTAAATTAACACCATGAGTGCCAAAATGTAACACGCTCAGTGTTATTTTACCACTAACAATGCTGATTTAACACTGGCAAATTTACTGTGTTCTCAGCTTTCAGACCAGTTTAGATCTCAGTGTTGTTCTAAGGTTAGTTAGATCTAAACTGGACCAAGAACAGAAAAGTGTAAAACTCTGTTTACATATGCCACAATAATCTGGTTCGAATAAAGATGAAGCATCCCAAAACTGTGTTTTGCCTTAAAACTGGACGCGTCATCTTTAATAATGCTCGACTATTGTGGTGAATGTGAACAGCTCTGAGGTCTAAATTGGTTGGAGAAAAGAAGAAACGCTCAGAACACATTGACTGCTCTGAACTGTTCCACACCAGTTTAGACTTTAGTTCTGTACACTTCACACTGGCCACAATGATCTGGTTTTACTAAAGTTAAAGCATCCTCCCAAACTTGATAGAAAGTCCTTTTTGGGGTGCTTTACCTTTAATATGTAAACAGTAATGAGGTGTAAACTGGTCTGAGAAAAGACACGTTCTGGTCAGTTGAGAGTTTACACCAGTTTAGACCTTAGTTCTGTACACTTCACATTTGCCACAATGATCTGGTTTTACTAAAGTTAAAGCATCCTCCCTTATTTGACGGAATGTCCTTTAATAAAACCAGTGTAATGTTGTGTATGTAAACAGAAATGAGATCTAAACTGGTCTGAGAAAAGAAAAGTTCTGATCGGTTGAAGCATACATCACTTGGGTGGAAGATATTTTTTGGATGCTTGAATAAAACTTGAATAAAACCAGATTGATGTGGTGTATGTGAACAGCACTAAGGTCTAAACTGTATTTTGAAAAGAGGGCCAGTCGGAACTGTCTAAATACTGGAACACTGTACTCTAAAAACAATTCAGACCACTTTATCCCAGTATGTACTCCAGTTTCATGAAGTTGAGGGATCACATCCCAGTTGGTGTAGTTCCAGACCTCTGGAATAGCATTCACTCTGTCTGTACTATCTGTTTACAGTAGGTTCCCATCCAATCAGTCCAGGGTTCTTGTTAGTGGGCCTGGCTGAGCTTCAGAGCTTCCTCACCCAGTCCAAACCCTTCTCCTCCTGGTTGGGCTGGTTGATGATGTCAGACAGTTTGGCGCTTTCTTCTCCAGAGGTTTGAGGAGCAGAATAAACTCGGTGGGCATTTCTTAACACACTGATGCAATTTGTCTCGCTTGTGTTTGGGTTACTATGGACCGCAGGCGAGAGCTTTTGTGCAACAGAAAATCACACTTAAATGAATGACCAAATTAAGCCACCCCCTCCCTTCCTCACCACCGACCTCTCTCTTATACTTACACACACACTGTCACACACACACACTGACACACACACACGCTCTGTCGTCATTCGGTCAGCACACAAAGTAGTTAAGAAGGAAAAATCTCTCTTTTATGTGCGTTTTGTTCAAAGGAGGACCAAAAACAAACACATATTTGTTTGAGGAACATCCTGAGAAGACCATGATAAGAAGACCATTCGTTGGTGTGTGTGTGTGTGTGTGTGTGTGAGTGTGTGTTGGGGAGTTGAGGAGGTGGGTTGGGGTGGGGGGGTGCTCTTTTTTAGATCTCCTAATTGTGAACGCGCGCTCCCGCGATGCCTGTGTGCGCGCGCACCCCGTTTACATTGTGCAGGAGCAGGTGCTGCCCGCATTACCATACAGCTGAGCGGAGAGCCTAACACACACACACACACACACACAATGGACAAGAGCCCTGGGGATGGACACGCGAGCGCCGCACACACATACGCACACACGTTTACGCACACACACACACACGCGCGCGCTTCATTCTTTTTTCTCTGAGGAATCATACACGCGCACACTCACTCACACACACACTTACACACACACACACACTCACACGGTGGAGTCTCTTTTTTCTGAAGTTTTGCACACGCGTACCACACACACACGCACGCACGCGCGCGCACACAAAGAGGAAAAACAAGTGAAGAATTTGGCCTCCGTACAAACGCTGCGTACTTACAAACCGTCTCTTAACGTTTTCCTACACACACACGTTCACACTCATACACACACAGATACTCAAATACATTAAGATCTCTTAAAATGGTGTTTTTCCTATTAAACAAAAAAATAATCTAAAATCACTTTTAAACCAGTTTCAAACCACTTTTAAACCACTTCTTTCCTTACTTGAACAAACAGCACACAAACCTGCCCTACATCCCAACATTCCCATTAGAATGAATGGGGCCTGAAAGATTCCCAAACCCCCCACCCCCAAAAAACAGCTCAACCCATCTTCCCACAAATCAGACTAAAACTCCACCAACCACCATAAAAATCTTATTCTAAACAAGATCTATAATATCTGTAAATTCATACAGTTTACACAATGTTTACATTCACTCCAAATATCCCTTATTTGTGTTCACTTTTCCCTCTTTCTGAAGCCCCAGTGCTGGTTGGAGCTGGTTTTTGGGAGGGGGGGCCCATCAGAAAGCGTGGGGCAGATTGGAAAAGAGGGGGAGGTGGTGGCTCATTAGCATATTAGTACCCCGGCATGTGGCAGGCCATATAAAACTGGAGGCAGGAGGCCTCCCACCAGATCCACAGCAGTGACACCCAGGAGCAGGACGTAGAGAGGCAAAGAGAGAAGTTTTGTAAAGGGGGGGAACAGAGCAAGAAGGAACTACACACACATACACACTCGCACTAACACACACTCAAGTTTCAGAGCTGCCTCGCCTTTCCTTCCTGAAGTTTCTTTCACTGGGATTTTGCTTTTGTGAGGATTATCGGACAATTCTTGACGGGATTCAACAAGTCGTCCCACCAAACGCGTCGCATCTGGTCTGGTTTTTGTTTTTCCGAGAGGAGGTTAAGAGGAGGCTTTTTTTGTTGGGCTCACCTACCCACCATCCAATGGGAACAACGTGGTTCACTCCGAATCGCTTTTGAGAGCAAAAGTGGCCTCAGCTAGAAAAAGCGAGAGCCAGAGACTTTGCCCCTGAACTCTTATTTATTTATTTATTATTTATTTATTTATTCCTTTGGCCATGGGACGCGTGCTCCTGCTGCTCTCCATCCTCTACATCTTGGCAAGCCAGGTAAGGCACTTTTACTGTTTACTTTCACTGAATGAAATTGGTTTAAATTACGGAAGACAATGGAATTGTCTGTTCTGCCAATGGTTATCGCATTCTGCTTTTCCTAGTCTTTTAGAGTAGAGTATTCCACAGTAGAGTCTACATAGAAATGTTTGTTGATGTGGTTATAATGTATGTCTGGTTTGTTTTCCAAAGATGTAACATGGTTGTATTCATAAGCTAAAGATATATTTTCAATTTCCACTGGTGGCCAAGTAAGCTAATCAGTTTCTTCTTCATCCATCCAATCTCTGCTCTATCCATCCATCCATCCATCCCTCTGCTCTTCACCTTGTAGGGTTTCTGCTCTGGTGTCTTTGAGCTCAAACTGCAAGAGTTCCTCAACAAGAAAGGTGTTCAGGGTAACCGCAACTGTTGTAAGAGTGGCTCTCCATCGCCCTACCAGCAGTGCGAGTGCAAAACCTTCTTCCGTGTGTGCCTGAAGCACTACCAGCCCAACGCCTCACCCGAGCCACCCTGCACTTATGGAGCTGCCGTCACGCCTGTTGTGGGCTCCAACTCCTTCCAGATCCCTGACACGTTACCAGACGGCTCCTTCAGCAACCCCATCCGGATCAACTTCGGCTTCACGTGGCCGGTGAGCATCCCCACTCACTTCACTAAAATAAGTCTTCTCTAGAGTCAATCTCAGTCATTCTCTCAGGCCATGGGTTCATCATTCTTCTGGAGATCTTTGTTGAGGAATGTTTTCTCAAATCCCATCCATTTATTTTTTCAGGGAACATTCTCAATGATCATCGAAGCAGTCCATGCAGAGTCCAAAGAAGATCTGACCTCAGGTAGGGGGCGCTCTACAAAACACACACCATCTCATCCCATAATCCTGACCAGTTCAAATCACACTACATCACTCAATACACAAGGCCCTGTTCTTAAGTACCTACCTCTTGAATCACCCTTTTCCAGAGAACCCAGAGCGCATCATCAGCACCATGACCACCCAGCGGCACCTGACTGTGGGGGAAGACTGGTCCCAGGACCTTCACAGTGCTGGAAGAACAGAGCTGAAGTTTGCCTACCGCTTTGTCTGCGAAGAGCACTACTACGGCGAGGGCTGCTCGGCCTTCTGCCGGCCCAGAGATGACACCTTCGGGCATTTCACTTGCGGGGAGCGTGGCGAGATCATCTGCGATGCTGGCTGGAAGGGCCAGTACTGCACAGAACGTAAGTGTCAAATTTTGAATTGTCTTATTTGTGAAAACGAACAAGAATGGTGATCGTTGATTGAATTTGTGTTGATTAAGAGCTCAGAAAAAGTCAGAGAGGATGAGAAAAAATGATGAGGAAAACATCATTAAATGCACAAAAATGGTAAAACAATTTTTTTATTGACAAATTTTGTCTAGCAGCTGAAATCTGTAAAAAAAATTAATCTTTCCTAAATTAAGCGGAATGGTCAGAAAATATAGAATAAAAAAATAATCTACTTAAAATTGAATCATATTTTTTCACTGCACTTACTGTGATTTTTTTTAAAAACACCTAAAAATAGTTGCAAAGTGTTTATATATTTCAACTTACTTCGCTAATTTTTAAGCTCATTTTTCGCTAAAGAGGGAAAAAAGGATCATTTGGGCCCCCCTCAAAAAAAAGTTAACGGTTAGGGGTAACTTGTAACTGCCCCTCTAGCCCCCTCCCATCCCACCCTGCCCTCACCACTCTTCCCCCCCACTCTCTTGATTTATTCGCTCCAAGGAAGAAAAACTTTTTCAGCACCGATCTCACGCGTGCCATAAATTTACATGCTCGCTCCTGATTGGCTGGCGGCGTTGGGGCGGCGTCGCTGATTGGCTGGCGCGGGGGAGGGTATTGTTTGAAGTGGGGGCAGCTGCCGGCAGCGCGCGGACAATGGAGCAGCTGTCGCGCGCACACCAGCTGTCCACTCTTATAATCTAACCGGAGACAGTGGAAGAGGAGAAGGAGGAGGAGGTGGTGGTGGAGGAGAAAGAAAGAAAGAGTTTAGACCCAGAGTGAAAAGATGGAGGGGGGTGGAGAGAGAGAGAGTGAGAGGAGAGAGAGGCAAAGTGAGAGAGAGAGAGAAAGAGAGAGAGAGAGAGAGAGAGAGAGTGAGAAGAGAAAGAGTTTAGGGCCATATTGAAAAGAGAGGGAGCAAGAGAGAGAGTGAGGGAGGGAGGATGGGAGGAGGTGGGGGTGAAAAAAGAGGCCCCTTGTTTGCCCCCATTGTTGTAATGTGTTGAGCAGAACTTCTTCTACATGATAAGGAGATCTTCTAAAAGAGTAACAGCTAATAGGCTTAGTGGCCCTCTCTTCCTTTAAGACTGAATTCTTCAATTTATACATTTATCCTGGAAATAAAAGGCCAACAAATAATAATAAACTGCAAAGTGCATATGATCTACATGGATTCTCCTGTTGGGGCACCACGGTCCTAATGTTTCCATTTGTCTCTTTCTCTCTTTTGTAGCGATCTGCCTCCCCGGATGTGACGAGGAGCACGGCTTTTGTGAGAAGCCCGGAGAATGCAAGTAAGTAGAACAGGAATGACAGAGCTTGTTTACTCTGTATACCACCTTCAAGTATCTCCAAGACTTACTTCCAAATAAAAAGACACCCAAACTCATCCAAAATCCTGTTCTCCTTTGATTGTGCAACAGGTGCAGAGTGGGCTTCAAAGGCCGATACTGCGACGAGTGCATCCGTTACCCTGGATGCCTCCACGGGACCTGTCAGCAGCCATGGCAATGCAACTGCCAGGAGGGATGGGGAGGCCTCTTCTGCAACCAGGGTAAGAAAAGAAAGACAGTGAAAGAAAGGCAGATGGAGAGACAGAAGAAGAAGGAGGGGGTGGGCAAACAGAGAATAACATTAACTCCATTGATGGCAACTGATAGAATGGGACATTACAGACTAGCAAGGGCCAGAGAGAGAAATAAAGTAAAGAGATGGAAGAAAAACGACACATGTGAGAGCATGACATCAGGAACAGACACAGAGCCAGCAGTTGTCCAGCTGCCGGTCAGCCATGTGCTGCTGTTTTCATCGCACTAATCCTAGTGTTTCAAATGTGTGTTTCTTTTTCCAACCAGATCTGAACTACTGCACACATCACAAGCCCTGCCTGAATGGAGCCACTTGTAGCAACACTGGCCAGGGCAGCTACACCTGTTCCTGTCGCCCGGGATTCACTGGCACCAGCTGCGAGATCGAGGTCAACGAATGCGCGGGGAACCCCTGCCGCAATGGAGGGAGCTGCACGGTACGTTTTATTACTGTGTTCACGCTCTACAGCACTCTGAAGGAAAGGAGGGGCTGGACTCTCGGCAACTGTAGCATTCCTTGTGATTAGTCATTGAAAAACAGTGATAGAGTAATAGCATTTTTTTATGTTTCTTAAAATGTTTATGAGACTGCTGCTAATCTCACATCTCATGTTACTTAATAGGATATGGAGAACACCTACACCTGTGCCTGTCCTCCTGGCTACTATGGCAAAAACTGCGAGCTGAGTGCCATGACGTGTGCGGATGGTCCATGCTTCAATGGTGGGCGCTGTGCCGATAATCCGGACGGTGGCTACTTCTGCCAGTGTCCCACAGGTTATGCAGGCTTCAACTGTGAGAAGAAGATCGACCATTGTACATCTGGCCCTTGCTCAAATGGTACGAAGCACTTGTCTTATTCTCCTGGCCTCAGATTATATAGTAATCATCTAGTGATCTAGTATTAAGTGTGATAGACTGATGGATTAAAAGATTAAACAAATATGTGTGGTGTCAGTGCTGAGACAGTCAACAGTATTAACATTAGCTAATCAACATCCACTTCTCTATACCACAGGAGCTCGCTGTGTGGACCTGGTGAATTCCTACCTGTGCCAATGTCCTGAGGGTTTCACAGGAATGAACTGCGACCGCATCAGCGATGAGTGCTCTCTCTACCCCTGCCAAAATGGTGGCACCTGCCAAGAGGGTGCAAACGGCTATACTTGCGCTTGCCCACCAGGTTACACCGGCCGCAACTGCAGCTCGCCCATCAGTCGCTGCCAGCACAACCCATGTCACAATGGTGCCACCTGCCACGAACGCAACAATCGGTACGTCTGCGCCTGTGTTCCTGGATATGGAGGACGGAACTGTCAGTTCCTGCTCCCAGACCGGGCTTCTCAAATAGCCACTGACATTCCCTGGACTGCAGTGGGATCAGGAGTGCTGCTGGTGCTGTTGCTGATTGTTGCTTGTGCTGTCATGGTGGTTTGCATCCGGTCGAAAGTGCAGCGACGCCGCAGGGACCGTGAAGAGGAAGTGGCAAACGGGGAAAATGAAACAATCAACAACCTCACAAACAACTGCCATCGGGACAAGGACCTCGCCGTCAGCGTGGTGGGAGTTGCGCCAGTCAAGAACATCAACAAGAAGATTGATTTCCACAGTGAACATGATGACTTGAGTGTCACCCCAGAAAAGAGTGGATACAAGTCGAGACACCACGCCTCCGACTACAACCTTGTGCAAGAAGTGAAATACGAAGTCAAACACGAGGTGAAGCTGGAGCACAACGGGAAAGAGATGGCGGCAAATGAGCTGTCCGACAGCTGTGAAGACGTGAAGTGCCAAAGCTTGCAAGACTCTTGCGAGTTCGAGGAAAAACGGAGAAAACGTTTAAAAAGGTAAACATCAAATCAGACACAATACTTTTGAAGTCATATTGCACAGGTTACACATTTACACACTGATCAGCTCATGCTTATACTAATGTTTTTCCTTCTTTCCTCTTTGTTTTCCACAGTGACGCATCAAAATATTCCGAGTCAAGATATTCCGAGTCAAAATTCTCAGAGTCAAAATACTCTGAGTCAAAGTATTCAGAGTCGAACTATTCCGATTCGCTGTATTCCGAGTCAGCGTGTGCATCTGCATGTGCATCGGCATCCGTGTCGGCATGTGTCGACAACAAATACAAATCCGTCATGGTCATGTCGGAAGAAAAAGATGAATGTGTAATTGCAACTGAGGTGAGTATCGAATGCAATGCACTGTAATTCTTGAATGTTTTACCTGAAGTGACAAGACTTAAGGTTCTCTGCTTTCATCTGACCTTGAATCCATAAAACTAACTGTTATTTTTCTTTCTTTTCTCCTTGCTCAGGTGTAATGGGCCTCCAGGAAGCCGATGCTCATTGTAAACCTATGGGAGACGTTTTGAACTCCCATAGAAAATGCTGCTGCTCGAAACCTAAGGTGGAACTGTTCCACCTCGTAACTACTGCTGCTGAGAAAGTAGGACTGATTTAACTGATATTCAGGGTGAGCTGGTTCTCTGTTCTGAAAGAAGCACAGGCAAACGGAGGCCTGTAGGCTTGGAAACTTCCGGAAGTGGACAGAGGGGAGTCGCTAAACGTTCGGAGCCCCTCTTTCAAATGTATTTGTAAAATTTACCCGTAAAGCCATTTTATAAAGGTGTTGGACAGTGTGTGTCCTTTTCAGATTTTTTAAAAAATTTACGACGCAAAAGAAAAGAGAAAAAAAAAAGGATCGAAACGTAAAAAGGAATTCAAGGAAATGTATCGCAATGTTCTGCCATGTGGTATGGTGTGGCGTGCGGTACTGCGGCAACGTTGTGGCAATGCTTTATCAATATTTTGGCAACATTTGCTGTTTTTCTTTCGCCAATATATCTCCAAGTCCACACAGGCTGTTTCTGTGCCCAGAGACTGCACCAAACGTTAAAGACGTTAAAGAAAGAATACTAGATTAAGAAATGTATCACAGCGTTTTCGCCAATGTCCGTCTCTTGGATTCTATGGCAACGTCGTGGCAACGTTTTAGCAATATTTTGGCAACATTTGCTGTTTTTTCGCCAATATATCTTCAAGCCCCACAAGTCAGTGTGCAAGAGACTACATCAAAACGGTGGATGTTTGGCCATACTGGCCTGTCTTTCACTAGGTTGAATGTCGCATGATGTCATATCCTGTCACACGACCAGTGGAGACGCTATGTATTACTTGATCACTGTGTAAATGGGAAAAGAAAACAAATCTCTAAGTCTTCCGAGCCTCCACTTCCTTTTGTAATATTGTTTATATGGTTTCGAATATGTATGTAATTATTTTGCTGTCACGAAAAAGAAAGCGTTTGTGTTAATATTAATAATATCCTCATTTGTTTGTTATGTTTGTTTCTTTTTTATTACAAAAAGCTGTATGATTTAAGTTAATTTATTTTATTTAAGTTGTATTTCTAAATTTTTGTAACGTTTTTAAGATTATTTAAGTTGTTTCTTATGTCGTACTTGTTATTTGCAAAGGCACTTCGGGTTGCTGGGATGTTTTAAGAAAAAAATATTATTTAAAAAGGATTG
This sequence comes from Astyanax mexicanus, assembly GCF_023375975.1. Taxonomy (NCBI): domain Eukaryota; kingdom Metazoa; phylum Chordata; class Actinopteri; order Characiformes; family Acestrorhamphidae; genus Astyanax; species Astyanax mexicanus. Next base: position 34,647,714 of record NC_064428.1, read on the forward strand.
TAAAAAGAATGTTATTAATGCTATTATTTTCATTCCTGCTTTGTTTCGTTTCTGCTTTGGGAAGGATTTAGCCTAAATTATTTTTCCAAATAAAGATTATGAAATATTAAAAAACGCTTCCTGTGTTACTACATATTCAACACAAGACTTGTTCAGATTGTGACATGCCTGTAAGCACCCTTGTTTAAAGTTTGAATAGAGCTTAACAGACTTTAGACTTCAGAAAAGGAGAAAACAATCAAAAACTTATATAAAAAAAATAATGCATAAAAATTACAGCAAGCATAATCTTCATGTTAAATCCTGGTAATTTTCCACTACATTTTTCAGATTTTCTTAAATTAGATAACAAATTGAAACAACAGACATACTCCAAAACTTGGAATAAAGTCTTTTTTTTACACTGGTTTACATTAAAAGTCTACTGTAAAATTGCATTTTTTTGGATTTTAAGAGTTCTGACAGACACAAAAATCACAGTACAAGTGTTGGGAAGATTCAAACCAAGCAAATTATATTGACATTTTCTCAAAAACCAATAATGACGTGACTCACTTTTCCACACACAGATCTATGGCTCGCTCATAAATCACTTTTCTGAGCTTTTCATCTTATTTTTAACGTTCTGGTCTGTTTGGAAGTGTTATTAGTGGCTCTTTAGAGGAATGGTTGGATAGATTGAGGAGGGGGGGCAGTCTTTTGATAGGGATGTGAACAGAGCTAATCATTGCCATCTGCTGCAGCCTCCTGGTCACCCCATACCGAGCCATTCAAACCCAGTACAGTCCTCCCACTGCCTCCACCGTACTCTAAACACTGGGAACGGGCCTCAGAAAAACACTGCAAAATGAACCAATTATTTCTACAACTCTGTCAACAAGATCAGGGAGGAGAGCTTTCAGAAGATCAGTTATATGTACTATAAACATGAGTTTTATACAGTATATTAAAGTTAAATATACAATTTTAGTTGCATTGTGTTTATACTTTATAAAACTTTAGAAATATAAAATCACTTTTTAATCATTGTCTGTTTTCTGCTTCTTGTTAATTGTGATACGGAATATAATTATGATCCCAGGTCAAACTGAGCCAAATTTAACCCATTTTTAACAATCCACAAGTAGTTAATAAAATATTTTGTCTCTTCAAAAACCTTATATTTAGCTTAATGGACACAAATATAATTCAGATTTTGTTAAATCTTTTGTTAAAAAGTTTCACTTCATACTGGTCAAAATTACTCGTGATAATTTGCAACAATAATAATTCACACAAAATGTATAATCAAAAATAATAAATAAATGAAAAAAGGTTTGGTCCAAAATTAATATCTTTATTTTTCTGAAGCATCAACTTTTATTACTGGGCCAAACTAACTGGAAACTAAAACATTGTATGTAATAAAAACTAAAAAACTTATTTTTCTATGCATAATATAAACATTTATACTTAAATTAGTCATGCAGTCATTGGGGTCATTACACTAATTACACCAAGCCAGGCTAAAAAAAAAAGTAGAGCTTTCATGTTTCAAAAAATACATACAAATAAAATATTATTCCTGTATGTAATTAAAATTTCATTTAAAACAAGCATACTTTGTAGGACCAAACTGACTGGAATGACAGTATATGTGTAATATAAACATACTGTATACAATATATATGCATACTTTTACCTAAATCAGTTCATTTCTAATTTCTTCTTACTTTCTACTTTATGTTCATTAATTCACTAATTAAGTAAAGCTAAAAAAAGGTGTGATGCTCCAAAAAATGATTACAAATATTTTATTATATTTAACTGAAACAGGTCAGTTTGACGTGTTGGTTAGTAGTAGTTGTAGTTATTTCTAATTTACACTTTACTTAAACTATCCATTAAGAGTTTGAGTGTTTAACTACACACATGTACACCTGAAATTTTATTTTTAAACTTTTGAAAATTAATTCTAATTTTAAAGTAATTTAATCTTGTTGTAGTAACATAAACTATTATTAGTTTACCTTAAACTACAATGAAAATGTTTTTTATTCTGACTGAGTTCGATTTAAAAAAACTAATTTAATTTTTAAATTTATTTCTAATTTACACTTTACCTACACACATGTACACTTGAAATTTTATTTTTAAACTTTTAGAAATGAATTCTAATTTTAAAGTAATTTAATCTTATGTTTGCTTCAGTTCAGTTGCTACAGTTTGAGTTTCTACAGTTTCAGCTGAAAACTAACGTTTAGAAACCCTGGTAAAAGATAAAACGCTGAACGTTGAGGCCTGGTGAACTTTGTAGTTCTGGTGGAGATCTCTTACGACAGTCATCAATGGGACTCTGGGGAGGAGGCGGCGTCACACACAATGCTGAAGTGGACAATGGCGCAATACAAAAGGGCAACATTTGGGAGAGCCCGTGTGTGTCTCTGAATGGAGGGAGGAGGGGTGGGACAGGGGAGCTGTGGGGCAAAAAAACGACAGATGTTGTCTGTCCTCCTGAGTCAAAGCGCCCTGCAGGCAGAAAACACCAGCTAGACCCCACATGGCTGTGGAAGACTCAGACAATGGGAATACTTCAAGTTTGGGCTAACTCACTTCGCTCTGCTCCGCTAATCCTGCTTGGATTACTAAGGGGCAAACTCTGCAAACTTTTGTTCTTCACTTTACAACATGTTTACACGGATATAAGCTGGACAAAAGTATTTTATTGGGACACCTGTTCATTGCTTGTTTCTTTTTAAATTAAGGGTATTAAACAGTGCTTTATTAATCATAGACGTCTGAAGAAATTTGGTGAAATTTCTTTTAATGTCGCAATATATATTTCAGATTAACAAAATCGCAATGTCTGTGCAGCCATAGAAGGCTTCCTACAATATTTTGGTTTGCTGTAAGAAGGCTAAGAGCATTAGTGAGTTTTTATGATGGACAATCAACACCCCTCTTCATATCCACTCCATCCACAACCACATGATCATAGTTCCAATGTCCCAACAGGTTCATGATTGTTTATCTGCTCCAGAGAGTCCTATTCTTTTGGCAAATACAGCTCTACAGTGTCTAGACAATGATTGTGCATTTGCAAATTTGTTCCCAAATTGCTGTAGTAAATATTATTAGTGGCGAGTGAATTTTTATTTTACTTATTTAATTTTACTTATTTTTACATATTTTATTTTACATTATTTCTAATTCACACTTTACATAAACTATCCTTTAAGAATTTGGGAAAATCTGCTTTTAGCTACAGAACAGCACCAGCGAGCTGGAATTTACTACATGAAACATCGACGCTCAGCTCGCTGGGATCACTTAATCCTTTTAAACTTTTCGTTTCTAAACACCACCAGAAAGCCTGTAACTGTTTTAAATAAGTTTTAATAATTAGATTATCTTTTTCTTATTTAAATTTGTATTTTTTTGTAATTATTTATTACTTTTTATTTTTTATTCAAATGTTTTATACTTTGATTCTTATGTTCTTAGTTCATTATTATTAATTTTATTTTATTTTTTCATTCTTATCATTTTACTTTTATTTTACTATTATCTTTTCTTTATTTTATATTTAATAAATTCTTTACTTTTTATGTGTCAATTTTATTTTTTCATGGTCTTTTAGAATTTCCTATTTTACATATATATTTTATTCATATATATTTAATGTTGATTTAAAATGAGTAATTGTCTTTTTTATTTATTTTTTATTTTATTTCATATAATTTAAAATTTCTTAATAAAAGTTTTCAATCCCTTTTATACTGTAAATGCTCGGCAACATTGTAAATGAGGATCACCCTCAATGTTTTTCCCGAGTGAAAATAAAGGTTGATTGATTGATTAATCAAATGTTTAACTACACACAAGCACACTTACAAATCCTGAAAAGATAAAATACGGAACACTTAGGCCTGGTGAACTTTGTATTTTTGATGGAGTTTTGGTTGTCTCAAAGCCGCTTCAAAGAAATCAAGAGATTAAAGTGGTGAGGAAAAACTCTTTTAGTGAAAGAGGAAGAAACCTTGAGAAAAACCAAGACTGAAAAGAGGAATCAGTCCTTCGTTAATGACGACAGAATGAATCATAATATATCATTGAAACATCCTGTGTGTGTGTAATTCCACACCAAACACCTTCCTGTACTGAACAAAATGTGATAGAAAGACTTTTCAATACAGAGACAGAACCGGTCAAATAATCAGTATCTGCACTGTGCCAAAACTGGTACAAAATTGGTCACACCAATTTTCTCTGAAATATCAGAGAAATGCCTGTACTTCTAAGTCACTGCTAGGTCATAAATAGCCATATTAGTGTGATTTTATGCAAGCGTTTAAATTGTAAATGGTGTTTTAGTTTATCTTAAGTTCCTGGACTAAAAATAAAGTATTTTAATCCATTTCCAGCGCTTTCCACCAAGAGAAAGTCCAATGAGGCTCTGTGGGACTCACATATGGCTATGACATTACTGGGCATTGAATCTAACATCAATATTATATGGTTCATATCCACCTCCAACACCTGAATATCAACATCAGTATCAGAAAATATGTTGTTTCATCTCTAGAAACATTACAATTCCACTCTAGTGTCTCTGAAATATACTATATCTTCATATTTGTGTGGATACCCCTTGCAGTGGAACTGTATTATCTAGAATTATGGAAAACCATCTAACACTTTGGGATAATTGAATTAAGGACTTGGTAATGAAGAGGGGTGGTGATTATCCAACATCTGGGTCTCAATAACTCTTGCTCTTGTCACTAAATGCAATCAAATCTGTACAGCAATGATCTAAAATATTGCAGAAGGTCTTCACAGTAGGGGCAGTTACTCCAACAAAAGTAGGATGAATCATTTTTTAAGGATCGACCAGGTATACAAAGATGTGTGTCCATATAGTGCAATACAATCCAAAGTAGTTTTTCCCACTGAGGGAACAAAAAACCCAATTAAAAAGTGAAAGACTTTTTTAATGCATGTTCATGGAATCAGTCTGAAGAGTAGAGGAAGAACATGTTCAGTCCTTCAATTAGTGCTAGTGGTCAGGTTGACTTCATGGAAAAGCCGGACGGGAATGAGAAGGTTTGCTCTGTGATCCCATTGCAATTTAATGAGCAGATTGTGTACAGTCCTCAGGGAACCGACGGTAACGCTATATCCCCTGCTCAGCATGGACGCCAAAACGTAACACAGCACTGTACTGAAAATTTACAGTTGGCTCAAACCTTTCCTTGGGTTTTAACGATTCAACAACCGTGCTGTCATTACACCTATGGAAAGCGTTTAACAGGTGTCAGACCAAGAATGTTGAAAAGGAAGGGAATTACCAATACCAAGAAGAAGTGAAGTGTTCCAAGAAGTGGAGCAGGTACAGGAGGTGGAGGAAGAAATGAAAAAGGAGGGATGAAGAGAGGAGTAAAAAAAAGGAAAGAAGAAAAAGAAGAAGTGCAACAGTGCCAGCAGCGCGGGGCATGATGAAAAAGTCATGAGCTGAGGCCGAGTCTAGCTTAAGTTACACTCCGGCGCTCCTAAAGTAATGAACGAGGGAATGAGAGGTGCAGGGACGGAGGGATGGAAGAGGAAAGAGCGATACAAGACGCTGGCAAGCTCGACATTGTACTGGCAAAGTTATGCGAAGCTGAGTTCATGGTGGTCCTTGTGGTGTGGGGGATGCTTAACAGTGAGTATTCTTGTGCATTGTGTAACTATATCTTAAGCTAAAACATTATATAGTTAGTTATAATGTTCAGATTTTGGTAAAGCTGTTAAAAGGTCTGTTTAGTCTTTTTGGATACCTCTAGCTTTAATCAATAAATGGACTTGCCAATGGATTAAACCAAGCTATTGGGAACAAGCAAAAATTAAAGGCCTGTACTTGCAATATTCGGGTTATAACTAACACAGTTGTGACTGAATGGAGTTCATTCATTTGTCCCCCTCTTTAGATGATTTGTGCCTAATCACTGGCATAAACACCATCTGACCTTTGAGCTTAGAGGAACTGGTTTAACTTTTGACCTACATTAAAATATCCTGTTTCTGCTAAAGATCCTGGTAAGATTGCACCCATCACATGAGCGAGGAGCTAAAAGTCTCTCTTCGCGTTGCCGATGTAAATTATTCACGACTGGTTGGATTCTGTCACATTCCACCAATCAGGCGAATTAAGGTGACCGATCAGCTACGGTGATATCATAGTGTTCCTGGCGTGCTCCTCCCCTTGGCCTGACACCATCTACCTACCAATCAGATGAATGAACTGAGGTTGTGTGTCCGCCACTAGATGGTAACTGCAGATTTCAATGCACCTTTGCCGGGATCTTATTCTAACAGATTTTCCTCGGTTCCCTTGAAGAGTCCTACTACCATTAGATTGACTTGGATCTTCGTTGGAAACTCATTAATGGCTGTTTGACCTGCAACCACCTATAGAAGCAAGGTACGGAGTTCTACATAAAGATCTAGAGCAGGTGAAGTCTTCCCAGAACAGAACTGAGGAAAAGATCTACAACTAATGAAGACTCCAGAACCAGGTCAGAGTTATAAAGAATGACCCGGCTTGACTCTCCGCTGCGTCGCACCGACAGCCGTCCTACAATGGATTCACACAGCAGAGGTGCCAGCAGAAACCCCAGCAGAAACGCCAGCAGAAGGGGCAGTGTCAGCCAACACCCAGGTAAGCCAGGCAACACCTGTATACCTGTATACATACGTCTACATATGTAGTACTCAGAAACGTCTTTTGTAATTCACTAATTGTAAATCTGTAATCAATAAATGACTGACTTACGTCTGTCTTAGGTCTGTGTCAAGAGAGTAGTGTGCACTGATCCAGAGTGTGTTGCATCCATAATATATATATTATGTAAATTCCCTTTCCTTTATTAGAATCAAGAAAAGAGAGGGATCAATCAAGTACCCGTGCCATTTTCAAAAGAGCCAACCGCTTCCTTTCACGTGATCGAGAACCACAAGATGAAGATACCTCTCCTGTACGATACTATGAGAGAGGACACCCTCTTCCCAGCAACTGCAGCCCTGAACGAAAAGCTACAATACCCTTCAGAAACCCTGACCTGGGACTTCCGTCCTACAGGAGGCGTAATGACACACTTACCAATGAGGCAATGAGTGGCCTCTCTCCACAACGTCACATGACGTATTCGAACTTCAGGCGTGGTGAGAGCCAATCACGTGGGAGTCCTCGTTCAGGCAGTCCAAGGTCAACTAACATCTCGCCACATAGGCAACCGGACACTCGCAGCTCTTCACATCGTAGAGGCTCCACTTCCCAACGTCATGGAACAACATCCCACACGTCATCCAGACATGCCTCTGGGAAGTGCAGTCCATCGAGAAGACGGGATTCTGTCACCTCACGCGTACACTCTCCTTCTCGAAGTTCCACCTCTAACAAATATGCAGAATCCTCAGGCAACTCTCACAAGCGAAGTCCTTCCCAGAGTTCCTATGGACACAGCCTGGATTCTGAGAAGCTGTATCGTAATCTTAAATCAATTGCTAGCTCAGCAGAGTCTGACGATTCGCAACAAGAAAGAAAAAGTTGGTCAAAAAGATCTAAATCTAACATGGGCTCAGACGGGCGCTCTTACCAGAATGGTCAAAGCAGTCGAAACAGTGCCTGTAATAGTCGGAAAAGTGGACGCAACACTGGTTGCAACAGCAGAGACTTTTCACCACCAGGCAGTGACTATGACAACAGGAGCCAGTTTTCACAAAAAGGAAGTAGCCGTGCAAGTGGGTACAACAGCCACCACAGTGGTCGTAGCACAGTCCACAACACAGGTCACAATAGTCGTGATATTTCACCCCCTCAGAGAGATTATGAAAAGAATGGTCACAGCTCCCCCAGAGACAAAAAACAAGGCAGTTACAGATCTGACAAAGGAGGAACCTCATCAAAATCTTCTATGTCAGACAGGCATTCCAGGGCAGATCTGAGTCAATCGCAGGGCTCCTGGCATGGGTCCCCCAATCCTCCCCACAGTACTGACTCTCCTGAGTCGTCTCGAAATATCTCACCTTCAAGGAAGAGTCCAAAACAGGTGTCCTCCAAGACCCAAGCTGCAACAATGGAAACAGATAAGCCAGGCACAGAGAGAAGCAGAAGCACCATACGACGTGGCCTAGAAGCACTGATCTTCTCAGAAAACACAAGGTCTACTAGCCAGCCACCCTTGCCGGAGATGACGATAGAGGACTATGTGCTGATAGCTGACATTCCCAAAGTGAATTTGTATCCGGAGGAAGAGGAAGCAGTCATAGTGAGGAGGAGGCCACAGAGTCGAAGTCCACGGAGAGACAACCAACACAGGTTAGAGGGACATATAGAAGAAACTTTTTATAGAATAGAACTGTTTATGGAACAATTGCCATATGCCAAAAAATGTCCACCACTCTTTCTTATAAGTCTCACATCATGCCATATCTTCCCTCTCTCAGCTATGGGGATGGAAGAGAAGGCCACAGTGATTACGGGGAGCCGGAGGAACGAGGGAGAGGAAGAGAGAGGGGGAGAGACCGCAGAGAGAGAGAGAAGAGACGACATGACAAGGATACAGGAGGGTCATCGGACACCAACAGCACCGTTTCAGGCCATACACAGGTTTCTCAAGTGTAAATTTGTTTTTTGCAATGCCACTTCCAGTGTCTATTAGTCATGAAAGGATCCTATAACCTAAGCATTTATATGCTTTTTTATTTGCCCTTCAAAATTAGTGTGAAGAGTTCTCTTAACTTTTATCTTAAGATGAATTATGAATATTTTTAACATCAGCCTCAATTTAGTCTCAGACTAAAATAGTTCTGAAGCTTAGCCTTCAAAATGAATAGTTTAAAAAAGTGGATTGAAAGTGGAGATTGTTTTTAAATTACTATGTACTAAAATTGTATCAGGCCATAGCTCTTATATTTACAAAGGATGATTGTTATCAAGTTGGCTGTTTTCTTCATTGTCACCTCTAGATAAAAAATGGGCCTTATTTTTCAACCATTGCTTTTTGTCACCAAATCTTTCTATAATTTTCTTTTTTTTTCTTAAGTTTTACAAATTTAAGGACATTATTAATAAGATAATGGTGAATGAGGCCCATTCTTATGAACTTCTTACGTGTTTAATCTAATACTCTTTGTAAGATTCTTTATAAAAAAGCTTTTATGGATCTGGACCCTGATTCTGCAAATCGATACACTTACATTGTTCTTGTATGCATTAATATGTTCTGCATTGCTGTATTAGAAGTTTGCTTGTTTATGTCTTGTTTATATTCATTGTGGTTGTAGAGGCCCAGAGATGAGCACAGAGCTTCTAACAGATGTGAGAGAAATCCATCTGACCAGCCACAGATGCAGGTACTCACCATGAAACACACTAACTCTTAAAATAAAAATGCTACACAAAAGTTCTTGGTGATGCAATAGAAGAACAACTTCTGATTCCAGAGAAAAACATATTTTTAAAATTTAGATAGTTTTAAAGAATAAAAGATGTTGTAAAAATTATCTAACAATAAAACGGTGCTGACCACTTACATAAATTAAAAACGGTATTTATGGAATTAAAATAGTTATTCTATGGCATCTTTCTAAGAACCCTTTGTAGTACTTATATTTTTATGAGTGTTTACTCACACAGGTTGATATTACTACTTTACTAACTATATTCACTACCATGTACTTTCAAATGAGTTGACACAGCAGGTTAAATCACCTAAAATGACTATTTTAGACTATTTTCACACTGTCTTTTAAGTGACCTATATTATAAACCTTTAAACTTACATACATATGCAAAACAGCAACACTCACAACAATATACTGGTTCATCTCAGACAACAACATTATAGGAGAGTAGGTAATTTTGCTACTGGACTTTACCTAATATTGCTGACTGTACAATACTAATTCTACCCAAATTCTATAGATTAAAGGGAATTTGAGAGGTTTCTTCATTTAATGTAGAAATGAATTACGACTATTCTCTGTATAAACCTTTACACACATTACAATTCCCTGCTTATAACAGCATGGCCAGCTCAATCTGTGTTGACCAGTTGACAGTTAACTCTTGACCAGTATAATAGCATGACCAAGCTGGTCGACCAACATGACCACCATGATTATGATCATTTTTTTCTCAACCACTTTGAACAGATCTTAACAAAATAGGTTAACTGACCTTAGAGATAAAGAATACCAAAGCAATGCAGGATAGATACCATATGGGCATTTTAGGTAGTTCTTTGCTATCCTACATTCCTTTACATTACATTAAACTTATTGTAATTACATTACATTAAATGTAATGTACAAAAATGTAGGAGAGCATATGGGCCTTTTAAGTAATTTTAAGCTTTTTAGAGTTTTGTGCATTCATTATTTCTTCAAACCAACAATAGCCAATTTTAGTGTTGTTTTGCCACTCTACCCACCTCTGCAGAAACACATTCACATCCACACAACACAAACCCTAGGTAGGAGGTAGCAACTGGTGTCCAGTTTCTTTCTAGTTCAGCAGCAGGAACTTTCAGCAAGCCAGCAATGCATGCAGCAGCAGCAGCTATGTGCAGATATTTCTCCTGTAGAGAGGTATAAGTTATATATAAACAGAGCTTCTGTTAGCAGGCAGTGGTGGACAAAGCTGGGTGTGCATGACTTAAGTGCACTGAAGACATCGTTTTTAAATGTGATGACTTACTAGCACGCACACGAGCAGACGGAAACTGACTGGATGTCACGTGGACAGCCGGCAGACCGCAGAGAGAGAAGTGTGAGAGATGTCAGGTTTAAGTTGGGGTTGTTTTTGAGAATTCGCAGCGTTTGCTAGCTAAATGCCTATATGTTTTTGACCTGGAGTAGCTGAGGAAAGGCAAGGGGAGGGAGATGCATTGGTGTAAAGTTACCTAAACACTGTAGAACCTCTACGGAAATTGTTTTGAATGTTTTACAACTTTCTACCTCCTTTCATGCTGTCAACCGGCCTCACTCCATCCTACCATGACGGTGAGTTCATGCAATGCTTTTTATTATAAGAACAGGCATCACTAATGCGTGGAATGTGCTCATGTGTGATGGCAGTGTTACACTGTAGAAAAAAAAATTAATTGAATGAACATCAGATGATACAGTTACCTAGGGTAGCTAGCAAGCTAGCTATGTGTCCAAATGTTTGTGGACAACTCTTCTAATAAATGCATTTTGCTTTTGACACCAACCAATAAGATGTGCAAATGCACACACACCTTGCTTAGTCCCTTGTCTAGTAGAGAAGCACTACCAATACTGTTGATCAGATAAACTTGCTGTAGCTACCTACCTGTCTGGTGGTTGGGAATGTCACTGAGATGACACTGAAGATGTCAAATCCTTTCTTAGGCTGTAAAGACAGTTTCTCCAACATAAGCAGGATAAACTCTTAAAAGCATTGATAATACACTAACTACACTAACTAGCTAAACTATAACGTTATGTCCAAATTATAATGAATGCATTCAGCTAACCTACTTTAGCTGACAATAATAAGATATATATAATACACATATAAGACATATACACACTAGTCCCTGTAAAGCAGTACTGCCAATAAAATAATACTTTCTGGAGCAGAAATTCAAACAAATATGAACATTGAATTGTTACCTGTTGATACCATGCCCAATGCCAGGCATGGACTAGAGAGATAGCTAGCTATTAGGGGTGGGCAATATTATACATTATCGTATACAATATATCATGACACAGAAATATCATGATATTAAAAATCCATATCGTGATAATAGGGCTGTTCGGTCTTAAAAGTATTCTATTATTTACTGTGAAGCTTTAGGTGTATTTATTGTATAATTGTTTTAGTTTGCAGTTTATATGCATGCACTAAATATTCTGCAATATTATTTGCTGCATTTTATTATTTTATGCTATATTATTTATTTTGCCACATTATGATTATTCTGTTATACTATTATACTATAATCCTGAAATTATTGAATTATTTTAATTTTCCTATGTCGCCAAGTATATCTATATTTTATCGCAAAAATACCCTGAAATATCGTCATATTATTTTAGAGCCATATTGCCCACCCGTACAAACTATGTTGCTGAATGCAGTCAAATCCTTACAGCAATGGTCCAAAATCTAGTAGAAAGCCTTCCCTGGACTGCAAAGACAGTTATTCCAACAAAAGCATGATTAATTTGTTCATAATACTCATATTTTGAAATAAAGAATATTTTACCTGGTGTCCCAATACGTTTGTCCATAAAGTGTAAGCTATTTTAAGCTAAGTGTAACGACCATTATGGCGCTCATGAAGCAGTTAATTAAGCTAGCCTTAGCTAGCTAACTAACCTAGCTAGCTAATTTGCTAGTAAATGTTTGTGTAACAGTTAGTTTTTCGAGTAATTCAGCTAAATAAGCTAACATTTTTTGTGTCAAAATATCTCCTCTGGTTAGCTTTTTAGTAAACTAGCTTACTAGCTTACTAGTAAATATTTAACGTTACTAAACTAAAACTTTTGGTTTAAAATAGATATTTTTAAGTTTTAAGCACTACAAATGCTTCCAGCGTTTGCATAAAACTAAACGTATTTATCAACTTTATCAAATTCTATTTTCACAATCTCCTCTGGTTAGCTTTTTAGCTAGCCTGCTAGCTAACTAACCTAGCTAACTAGCTAACTTGCCTGTAAATGTTTGTGAGCAATTTAGCTAACTAAAATAATGCTTTTGGGTTAAAATATATATTTTAAGTTTTAAGCACTACAAATGCTTCAAGTGTTTGCATTAAACTAAACGTATTTATCAACTTTATCAAATTCTATTTTCACAATCTCCTCTGGTTAGCTTTTAAGCTAGCCTGCTAGCTAACTAACCTAGCTAACTAGCTAACTTGCTTGTAAATGTTTGTGAGCAATTTAGCTAACTAAGCCAATGCTTTTGGGTTAAAATATATGTTTTTAAGTTTTAACCACTACAAATGCTTCAAGGGTTTGCGTAAAACTGAACTGAGTTAACAACTTTATCAAATTAGCTAATTTGCTAGTAAATGTTTGTGTAGTTTTTCAAGCAATTCATCTAACTAAGCTAACACTTTTGGCTTAAAATATATATTTAAAATTTTTCAAGCACTACCTTCCAAGGGTTTGCATAAAACTGACCTTAAAAACTCTCTGTAAAAACGTTCTATTTTCACAATATCCTCAGGTTAGCTTTTGAGCTAGTTAGCTTAGCTATCTATGTTAGTTCAGGTGTACACCTTCATATCTCTGCCAAATTAACTACCTATACTTAGATTTTCATATGAGAGATAACTAACTTTCACAGATTAAAAAACGATATAAAATTATGTATATACTGAAAAAGAGGGGGTTAAGACGGAAATCTTTAACATATTTCGCATTTAAGACGCTAGCAAGTTAGCTAACAAACGTAGCTAGCTAAGTTAATCAAAGATAGCCATTAGCAAGCTAGCTAACCGTATCTAGTGGTGACCGTTGATGGATAATGTAAAAGATGTTGACAACATTAATTGAAAATATAGTAATAATAAGATTGATTTAACTAGGGAAAACGTTTGGTTAATATATTTAAACATTTTAAGTGAATCAGCACTGTTTTAAAGGACTATCATGAAAAAAAAAAATTGTCCGCTATTTCTGAATAGAATAAGAATTTACAAAAAGTTATACTTTAAAAGAAGTTTAAAGTAAATATTGTTAAAGTTTTCAAACATTTTATTGTTCAGAAATGTCCCATTTTTGCTGCACTGATTCTCTGATATAAGGAGAACCAGCTCATTTAACTGCATTTCTCCACCTTTGTAGCCTGCCACCATTTAGCTTCACCCATTCATACTGCAGTTTTTAAGAGAGTTTCAGGCTTTCTAGAAGTTCTAGTGCCAATCAGCCAATCATGAAAGAGCTCATTTACATTCCATCTGTGTCCAACAGTCATATGGTGAATATGGCTGTCTTGTTTTGTTCATATCAGTTTTAAACACACATTACCAAATGGCCTGTTTGATTTTAAGCGATAAAAAGGAAAAGCATGTAAAAAATAATTTAGCGTGTTTTTAGAGAACAAAGACACACTATTTTTGTTAACTGGACTTCAAGGGAAAATATAAATTACAAGAAAAATGTTGGAATTTGCCCCCTGGTCATGTGCATTCTTACAGTATGTCTTGTGTAGAGGATTAGGATTCTGACTCTACTGCTACTACTTTTCATCTCTTACTTCTGGACTTGAAAGTTTGGCTCACTCTAACATAACTTGTTTAATTATCTTTCTTTTAAGCTTGACCTGCTGGACTTTAAAAAGGGATGGATGTTCTTATTGGATGACACTGCAGAGGTAAGTCAAGAATTCTTTACAATTCTTCAAAATATAGTGTGTAAAATGCTGGTCTGTTCATTTACTTTACAGGATAAACCTTTATAACCTTTATAAATCTTTAATACACTTGATTTTTGAAAGGAGCAATAAAAGAGCAACTGTCCCAGTATTTTATTCATGTATTTTATGGGGCAATTTCTCAGATAGGGATTAAGGCTACTCCTAAACTATATTAAATAACATAATCTATATAAATGCTGTATAGTCCAAGACTAGGCTTACCCACTGTCTGAAAACCTGCCCCTATATGTTCGCATTTATTGTGTCTGAATTATACATAAACTTTCCGTGTATTGTTTCTACAGTGGAGGAAGTATTGGTTTGTGCTCGACTCCTCTGGACTGAAATACTACACTGACCCTGGAGCTGAGGAGGTGAGCCATATCTGTCATCATCAGTAACACCACCAGTTAGAGGAACACAACTGAGGTTTTGTCCAGCAGATGGTATTGTAGCACTGATCCCGCTAATCTGCTTTATTGTGCGTTGAAAGTGAATGTGGGGCAAGAGGGCATTTTCTGGACAGCAAATGTTGTATGTCCAAAAGTTTGTCACCTGCTAAATCAGTACTTCTTCTGAATTTAAAACAAACTTTTTGAAACTTTTGAAACGAACTCCAAAGCATCTCAGAAGTATTCGATGGAGCACCATCATTTTAGAGTACACAGTTCCACTGCTCCACATATCACTGCTGAGGGACTTTATACCCCTTTATACCCCTCTATCTATTGGATATCAATGGCAATAGGGGTCCTTTTACCCATAGGCCTGCTCTCAAAAGCAGCCAAACCACTGTATCAGTGATGGGTGCACATTAAAGCAATTGTATACAACCATTAAAAAAGGTGTCTGGGTACTATTGGTACTACTATCTGGCCCAAGAAAAAGTCGCCACCTGGATTTAAGTAAGTAAATGATGTGGGGTTGACGCTGCAGTTGGTCTGCAGGTTTAGGTTCAGCAACAGTATGTTCTGAAAGAATGAGGTCAGCTGACTACCTGAATATACTGAATATAGACCAGGTTATTCCATCAATGGATTTTTTTTCCACGATGGCACGGCCATATTCCAAGATGAAAATATCAGGATTCATGGGGCTGGAATTGTGAAAGAGTGATTCAAGGAGCATAAGATCATCATTTTCACACATGGATTGTTGGACAGAGTCCAGACCTTAACCTCATTGAGAATCTTTGGGATGGGAATTAATTAACCAGTTACAAGTAAAACATATTTGTGTATTTATGTAAATGTTTTATTGCTTTTTATTGTTAAAACAGTGTATTATTCTGTTAGTAATGCCATATTTTCTGGATGAAATATTTTGAAAATAATATTTATTTTATCACCCAAACCTACAATAGTCATAATGCTAAATAATGTGTTGTATTGTATACAGACAGACCAGTATTATGCCATATTGCATTTTTGTTTTTGTGTGTAACAGGGCAACGAGCCAGATGGAGAGATTGATGTTCGACGCTGTGTGAGAGTTGTGGAGTTTGATGCTGATAAGAACTATGGTCTTCAGTTACACGTAAGATTTATATTTTTACTTCCCACACTTTCAGAGAAAGCCTAATGACTTCTAGGAACTTTTATGAGTGAGGAATATTGTATAAAAAATGTTATAGGTAGAGATTTTAATATCTGTGTCTGTATTAAAAGACACAAAGTGCTATCATAGGTGTGTAGTCTCTAATGGTGCATCTGAACATGTAAAGTTAAGTAGTAAAAGTAAGTGATTTTACTGGTGTTTTACTCTTAAATTTAAGTAAATCTAAATAAAATCAAACTGTACACCATGTTCTGAACATCTCCTTTTTCCGTATCCAGACGCAAGACGGAGAAGTAACCTTATCAGCCATGACTTCACGCATCAGGAGGAACTGGATCGACATTCTGCAGAGACGCATCAGACACCCTAACTCACAGTACGAAACACCTTCCTGTTTCCTGAAATCTGTAAAAATAGACAGAAAGGTTATCTTTCACCACTTAAAGTCCAAGGGTTTGTTAGTACTTACTTCAGTTCTGCAGTCCCATAACTAGATAAAAAGCAGATTTATCACTGATTTATTGCTGTTTATCACACTTAGCAGCTGAAAAGCTGGTGATCCATTTTGCCATTTTGCTTATTAACCAGGTCTTGCTGGTTTTGCTGATTGACCTATACTATATATTTATTCTAAAATCAGAGTGGGCTTGTAGGTCCTGTGGCCTTTTTTTGGCTGTACATGCTTTTGCCTTTAACCAGAACAGCCATGGTGCTGCTAGTGGTGCTGATACAAGAGCTACTGCAAACATAGAGATATCAGAATGTTAAACTCAGTCTTTATCTGCTCATCCATGCATCGTTAAGCTGAGGAAACGTAAAATTAGACCCACAGATTAAAAAAAGAACATGACAGCATTATTGCTAAAATAACCAGATTTGTCCGCTCTGAAAAGTGACCGCACCAAAAACATTTTAAGCATGTTTTGTGCAATTACACCAAATTTTGCAACCTCACCAAAAACATGTGGACTGTCACTTTACAATCTAAATGCAATACCTTATTACTAGCAATGTAATTGTGTAGTAACAGCAATCTTGTATTGTATTACAATAATCTTTATACTCTTAATTTCTTAATTTCTCCTAAAGATCTAATGGTCCATATTTTAGTTCCTCAGTCCTATAACTAGTCATTTTAAATGGTAGTTTTTTAAGCAAATGACATTAAAACCAAAGTATGGTGACATGGATAAAATTAAGGACATTAGTTCCAATGTGGCCCTTTGAAGGATGGCATCTACAGTACATAGGTCTATTAGACATTGAATGAACAGCCAGTTCTCAAAGCTGATATGTTGGAAGCAGAACAAATTGCTTAACTTTGTCAATTTGTCGACTCCAAATGTTTGTTGCCGACTAATTGTCAATTAGTAGCTCTAGAAAAATTAATGGGGACAAAAACACGGCCTGTGTCTCCAAAAGTGCCCAATCACAACAGATTTCACATTTACTCACTAAATATTAGAACCTTCTACATTCAAAGGACAATATTCTAGAGTTTTGAATCCCTCAATTAGCTGTTTCTATCGTTTTGAACCAATAGTGAAAGCTATGAACAGGGGCCATACCCACAGAAAGCAGAGAGCATAGCTGAAATAATCGCTGACTAATCGATTAATCGGAAAAATAATCGTCAGATTAGTCGACTACTAAAATAATCATTAGTTGCAGCCCTGACTGAAACCTCTTCCAGGAACCGGGAGGGCAGTGGCAGCGATAAGGAGCCTCCAAATCATCACGATTCCAGGTCAAATATCGCCAGCCCAATAGATGATGAGCCAGACATGATGTCATCGCCATTAACCAATCAGCGCGAGGCCGGAGTGGGACGAGACAGGGAGCAGGAACGGCGCCTGGAGGACAGGACTAGGTGGTTCCAGGAAGGAATTTTGGAAACTGAGGGCGAGAGCCCGTGGGACAAAGTGCAGCTGAAGAAGGGTACGGTGGCCTCGGTGGTTCATATGATGCCGCAGATCTCAGAGACCCTGGAAGGGGTAGACATAGAGAAGAAGTGGGAGGACTTTGAGAAGATTCCTTTCGGAGAGGTGCAGTTGTTGCCTCCGGGTGGCTCCAGTAGCAGCAACCAGGCTCCAGTGGCAACCAATGAGGCGCTTCAGAGAGAGGTAGAAGATCAAAGCTTATTATACAGGGGTTGGACAATGAAACTGAAACACCTGTCATCATTTTAGTGTGGGAGGTTTCATGGCTAAATTGGAGCAGCCTGGTGTTTAATCTTCATTAATTGCACATTGCACCAGTAAGAGCAGAGTGTGAAGGTTCAATTAGCAGGGTAAGAGCACAGTTCTGCTCAAAATATTGCAATGCACACAACATTATGGGTGACATACCAGAGTTCAAAAGAGGACAAATTGTTGGTGCACGTCTTGCTGGCGCATCTGTGACCAAGACAGCAAGTCTTTGTGATGCATCAAGAACCACGGTATCCAGGGTAATGCCAGCATACCACCAAGAAGAACCAACCACATCCAACAGGATTAACTGTGGACGCTGTAAGAGGAAGCACCTCAACTCTCCTGTTTCCACCAGAACTGTCCGTCACCACAATAAATTATTGTGCTCTACCAGGTGTTTCAGTTTCATTGTCCAACCCCTGTATGTATCAGCCAATATACAGCCTTTTTCTGTACTATATTTTGGACCTATTTGTTTCCCTCAGGTTCTGACTCTGAGGCAGCAGATCGAGGCCCTGCGCAAAGGCCGAATTGAATCCAGTGCTGGCGTCTCCTGCGGCCCGGACGCCCCCTGTGCCTCCTGGCTGGAGCAGATCATGAGGGAGCACAGGGAGAAACTGCAGGAGATAGAGAGAGATCATGAAAGAGAGAGGAGAGAGATGGAGAGGGAGAAAGAGCAGCTGCTGAAGGAGGAGGCGGAGACCGCTGCACAAGGTGAATATCGTCCATTAAAGGAGAATTCTGGTGTAAAATGTAAAATGTAAAATTTGTTGTAGTAAAACATGATAAAAAAAGTACTTACCTTTGTTGAATAGCACACCTCCATTCTCCCACAGCTTTCTGAGATCCAGAAATGTTCTGCTTTTTGACCAGCACTCTTTACAACGAACCCTTCTGGGCATATTTGGCCCTGATAAACCACTTTTTACACCGTAATCCAGGCTCAAAGTAGCTCCACACCTTATTGGTAGAATCTGGAGAGCCCTGACATTTAAAATAAGGCATTAATAACTTAAAAAGTGCACAAGAAGCTTATTAAAAACCACTGTTTACAACCCATAGCGCCAGGTTATCACAGAGAGTCGCCATCACTGTTTTGATCATGGGCATAGACATATATATACATAGACTCCGCGTAGCCTACCTCCTGGTGTAGCCGCCAGCACCCAGTGCATTTATTTACACTGAGGAAGTTGTTTAATAGATAATATGCTATAATAATCACAACTCCAACCCAATTTTCACACAGTTTAGTTTGTTATAAATAGCTGAGATGAAGTAATGATTCAGGACTCTGTCAAACATTGCAAATATGTGCTTTTATGCTGAAATACTCTGTATTATGCTCTTTAATAAAGACAGACATGTATGTAAACAGTGTTTTTAATAAGCTTCTTGTGCACTTTTAAAATTATTAATGCCTCATTTTAAATGTCAGAGATCTCCAGAGATTCTACCAATGAGGAGTAAAGCAACTTTGAGCCTGGATAACGGTGTGAAAGCGATTTATCAGGTCAAAATATGCCCTGAAAGAGGTGTGCTATTCAACAAATGTTAGTTTTTTTTCATCATATTTTACTACACCAAAAGTCCATTTTACACCGAAGTTCTCCTTTAACCATGCTGATAACAACTGGATCAGGCTTTAAATAAACGTTAAAAAACCCAAGGATTGGAATCTGTATTTATATGGATAAATAGTCCTTAATTATAACAGTTTTCTCGTCACTGACTCTTACTATATGCATATTAAATTGCGTTTCACTTGGTATTTAAAATTTAATGCTTCTACAACAGAGAATACAACATGTTGTACTTTAAATCTGTAACAGTAGAAAAAAAAAACGTTTTTTTTTTTTTTTAATAGAAGTCAAATTATGCCAAGTAATTCTGGAGCATTTCTGTTGGTCTATTCATTACAAAATTCTGAGACAATATAAAGAACAACTGCCAAAACTGCCAATTCACATCATGTCCAAAAATATAAAATGACAAAAAATAAGATACTAGGTCTCTCTTTGCTTTCAGCCATGGAGATTTTGAGGAAGACCCATCTGGAAGAACTGGAGAGAATAAGGGGAGGAGAGCAACCCAACTGCACACAACTACTGTGAGTGAAGAAGCTCAAATAATTAATTTAATATTTATCAACTAGCTAAACATTTACTTTAATTTAGATTCTTCATTTATGATGTAGCCATTTACATGAATATGCTATGTATTAATACTGTAGAGTACCAGTCAAAAGTTTGGACACATTTTAAATTCAGTGGTTTTTCATTATTTTAAAATATTCTGCATTGTAGATTAATGCTAGATGCTAGAGTCATCCAAACTAGAAAGAAAAACATATGGAATTATTCATTCTACAACAATGTGTTAAACAAACCAGAATTTGTTTTATAATTTAGATTCTTCAAAGTAGCACATCTTGTATAGATTACAGTTTTGCACAACTTTGCTGGATCCAGAGGTAGAGTCACCTGGAATTCAGGCTTTCAGTTAACAGCTGTGCTGAACTCATCAAGAGTTAATTACTGGAATTTCTTGTCTCTTAATGTGTTTGAGAGCATCAGTTGTAAAGTAGTGAAGAGGTAGAGTTACAGGTATACAGTGAATAGTGAATATTTGAGTAATGTTCTAATCCAGATTATGAGAAGCAACAACTACTCAACTAAGTAAAAAAAATACTTTAAGAAATGAAGTTCAGTCAATCTGAAAATAAAAATTTAAAGAACTCTGAAAGTATACTTAAATGCGGTCACCACAAAGATCACCAACATTATGATGAAACTGGCACTCATCAGGACCGCCCGAGAAAGGGAAGAGCAAGAGTTTCCTCTGATGTACAGGATAATTTAATCAGAGTTTTTCATTTGTTTAACACTTTTAAGTTACTACAAATATTTTTTACAAATTGTCCAGCAGAGCCTTAAATAGACCCTTAAAATCACACTCAGTTGAATGAAAGGTATTCATTCGTAAAGAGAGGGTAAGTATTGAGTGAACAGAGGGTCGGAGGAGGGTAGGATGCCAGTCAGGGGTAAAAGCGGCAGTTTGTCATTGAAAGTTGTTCTGCATGAGCAGAGAATTGATTTTCAATGGCTTCATTCACACAATCAGCAAATCAATGAACTCAATAAAGAGTACATCTGTCCGTAGTCAATGAATAAGCCATAATGGGTGTGTCTGATCGGTGTGTGTGCATGTGTGTGGGTGTGTGTGTGTGTTAAGAAATGTTTTTTTTAAAGGAGAACTCTGGTGTAAAATGGACTTTTGCTGTAGTAAAACATGATAAAAAGTTCTTATCTTTGATGAATAGCTCACCTCCGTTCTCCCACAGCGTTCAGAGATCCAGAAATTTTAACAGTTTGTCCAAAAACCCTTCAGACTGGGTGATACGGGGCATAATTTACCCTGATAAATCACTTTTTACACCGTTATCCAGCTCAAAGTAGCTCAACGCCTCGTAGCTAGAATCCGGAGAGCCCTGACATTTAAAACGAGGCATTAATAACTAAAAAGTGCTTAAAAAGAAGCTTATTAAAAAACACTGTTTACATCCCATAATGCTAACCTCAGCTCTGAGCGCCGCCATCGCTGTACTGACAATGACATACACATATATATACATAGACTCCGCATAGCTTGCCTCCTGGCGCCCGCTGCTACTCTATGCGTAGTCTATGTATATGAAGTCTATGTTATAATCAGTTTAAAAATGCGTCACACAGAGCTGAAACTAGCGTTTTTTAATAAGCTTCTTGTGCACTCTTAAAGTTATTATCCAGTAAAAGAGCAGCGACTCGGTTCTGATACATCAGCTCACAGATGCAGCCTTGTGCTGATCGACATCACCCTAGGAGTGATGAGAGGAAAGAGCACCATCTACTCTACCCACCCAGAGAGAAAGAGCAAGGCCAATTGTGCTCTCTCAGGCCTTAGGCAGCTGATGGCAAGCTGCATAACTGGGATTCGAACCAGCAATCCCCTGGTATAAGAGATTTAGAAGAACTGCTTTAAGTTGAAATGTGTGTGTGTGTGTGTGTGTTTCAGGCCGGAGTCTCAGTCTCTGCAGCAGGAGTTGGACGGTCTCTCAGAGCGTTACTCTCAGCGCTGTGTGGAGCTGAACCGAGTGCAGCACACAGCCGGACACAAACACACTCTGATCCAGGAGAAAGAGAGGGAGGTGGAGCGGCTCCAGAGAGAGAACCAGGTACACCCAGGAGAACCGTTCTCACCTCTCTATGATATATATAGTCAGTGATGATCAATAATATTAGATTTTACTGAAATCATAGATTCCCCCAGAAAATACAGTCAAATACCCAACTGTACCTGAAGAAGATGTTCGGTCCCTTCATTTCCAAATGAAATGTAAAATTTACTGATGATCAGTGATGGTTTGGAGAGAAATGTCATCTGCTGGTGTTGATCCACTGTGTTTTATCATCAAGTCTAAAGTCAGTGCAGTTTTGTTTTCCCACAAAATCTTACAGCACTTCATGCTTCTTTCCTCTGCTACTGACAACTTATGGAGATTTCATTTTCCAGCAGGACTTGGCACACTGCCCACATACTTCCAAAAGTACCAGTTGGTCTTATTATACAATATTCTAATTTTCTGAGACACTGATTTTTTTTTTATTGGCTGTAAGCTTCATAATAATCAACAATAAAATGAATAAACACACATCACATTCAGAACTTAATTACTGAAATAAAGTAACTTTTTAATGATATTCCATTTTTTTTGTAATGCACTAGTATATCCTAGTAAAAAAGTAGATTAAAGTATTCTAAGAATTATTATGCTATAGTGCACTATAGTGTTCTTGTAGCCACTTTATTATTAATCAGTATATTTAAAGAGTGCTAAAATTGAACAACTTTTTTTAATACTTATAATATTTTAATTACAGTGTAAAAATAGTTCAAAAGTCTTACTTAAATTGTGCAAAGTGTTCTTACCTGTACTAAAATAGAACTCTTTTAAATATACTTAAGTAACATTTAAACATAATTAATGTATGTATCCATATTTTAAATATGCTTACAGTAAAATTAAAATACATTTAATGAGTATTAAATATGCTTCTTCATTGGGTATAAATATATATTTTAATATACTTTACTACAATTTTTAGTGTGTTACAAAATTACCTTAAAACTTAGAAATTTGGTAATTGAATTTACTTTCTAATAAGTTACATGATACATTGTACTTTAAGTGAACTACTGTAACGGCTGTTTTTAACACACTTTGCTAAAAATGTACAAAAGTATATTTGGAAATAAGTATTTTAGAAGTATATTGAATTACATTAAACTAAAAGTGCACTTCATAGTAGTCTATTTTTTTAAATACACTATATTGTACTTTTTAAAAAATATGACTATATTTTTTAAACAAATAATATGAATATTAATATTAATATATTTTAAGTAAGTACATAAATCTGTTTAACATAAATCTGTCTGTATATTTACAGCATACTTAGACATTTCTCAATATGTTTTAGGTACAATTAAGTATTATATTTTTACCAAGGTAAATTATGCTATAGTGCACTAATTATTAATCAGTATATTTTAAAGAGTGCTTAAAAAGGAGCAACTTTTTTGTGCTTATTATACTTCAATTGTATAAAAATAGTACAAAAGTCTTACTTAAAGTGTGCTAAGTGGACTTAACTGTAATAAAATATTAATCATTATTAATATGATTAAATATGCATTTTTATAGGGTTACAAAAATGCAATAAAATAAAATAACAGACATGCCTAAATGGTTAAGCTCCATCAGCCCAACCACAACATCCTGTTTCACTGTTAACTGTCGGGGCCAGTGTAAAAACAGCAGCCCATATCAGACACGCTGCTGTCTGTCAGTTTTAACCCTGTTTCCTCTTCGTGTTTAAATAGGAGCTGCGGGCACGTCTGACCGAGGAGATGAGCCTCATGCGCTCCTTCATCACAGGTCAGAGGTCAGGGGTCGTACCTGTGGGCAGTTATGAGCGCAGCACCTCAGAACTGGAGGTAAGAGGTCAGCAACCCTGTACTATTCATTTCTAATACAGTTACACTATCATGTATTACCTGCACGTGTCCACAAGATGTCACTCATGTTGCACAGCTACATACTATACCCATAAGCCACAACATTAAAACCTGATTTAATTGGGATGAGCTGCAACTATTGTTCAGCACCTCCAGGAACTCCTTCCTTCAAGATGCTGAGAAAAAAAAAACTATTCCAGGTGACTCTCCCTCATGAAGACACTGAGATTAAAATTAAACCAAGAGTCTGCAGATCTGTCCTCAAAGATAAATCTAAAGTATAAAACATATTCTGTCTTTTTTTAACACTTTTTACTGTTTGCAGAATAATTCAGTATGTTTCTGTATAGATTTAATATAGACTTAAATATTCAATTTGCAATGTATTTGACTCACTTCTGTTATATATTAATTTAACTCAAATTAATACTTTGTTCGCATTTTTATAATTTTATTCCGTCAGTTGTTCTTTTCTGTTCATTGTGCCAGAAGTCTCTGATGAATGAAGAAGTAGAAGTGCTAAAAAATGACTTGGAATTAAATATGCTTTTCTTTCCACTGAGATTAAAATACCAAGAATCTGAAGATAAATGTGCTGCTTAGAAGAATCTAAAGCATAAAACAGATTCTGGTTTATTTAACACGTTTTGTTTGCAGAATAATTATGCTTCCTGTTCCTGTAGAGCTTTAATATAGTCTTCAATATTAAATTTACAATGTAAAAAAAATCATAAAAAGAAATAAAACACATTGAACAAGAAGAGGTGTGTACAAAGGTGCGACTGTTACTGTATATATATATATATATATATATATAAATTATGAGGTGCTGCCATCTAGTGGTCAAAACCAGCAAATGTTGGAATTATGGATTAAGTCCTGCCTTTCCCAGTACTTTGTCTTTCTGTTTTTTCTAGTTCATTTAACACCTGTGTGTGTGTGTGTGTGTGTGTGTGTTTGTGTGTGTGTGTGTGTTGCAGATGCTACTGCGGGTGAAGGAGAATGAAATAGAGCACTTACAAAAGGAAATCAACTGTCTCAGGAATGAAGTACAGTCTCTAGCTAAGGTAACTGCAGAACGTTTTTTTATTATTTCCATCTTTAAAAAAAAGGAAATTCCCTTTTAATTACATTATCTACACTACACTACGTCCACATATGCAAAGTCCATGCACATGCCAAAAGTCATGGTATAGCAGTATGTAAATTGATCATGAATTGGGGCCTCAGGGGACACCTCGGGAACGTCCACAGCTGTATATATAAATCGTGAGGTGTTATCTTGTAAGTGAGGATACAATACTAGTTTCTATAGCGTGACGTTTGGCATGTCCTTGTATTTTAAATATTGGATCAGGAAAATTTTGTGTATTACTGCGATTATACCACAGTTCCATTATCGCTGTTTATTGAAAGATTTTGAGATTTTTAGAGGAGGAGAAAATAGGATCAGTTTAGTCCGCCAGTTTAAATAGTTCCATTGCTGCTCTGTTTGTAGCTGCATTTGTGCTGTTTGGTTTGTAAGCGCTGCATCATTGCTAGGTTACCTGTATGTGGCGGAGTAATGCATGGAGAGCTTCGCTTACAGTGCATTACCAGCTGATAATGGTACTCATAGAATGCCTCTTAGCCAATCACATCACATTGCAGGGTCGGAACTAACTGTGGTATAATAAGCTATTTCAAGCTTATTTTATTCTGACAAGACAATTAACAGACTGATTTTCTTCCTCTGTGTGTGTGTGTGTGTGTGTAGGATCAGCATGAGCTGAGTGAGCGCTATAAGGCCGTATATGTGGAGCTGTGTGGAGTAAAGGGGCTCAGTGAGAGAGAGACCACCACTCTAAAAGAACATCTCAGACTGGCCAACGCTGCCCTGGAGGAGAAGGAGCATCATAATGGAAATGACACAAACCAATAAGAGCTTGAATAGACCGATGGAGCTCTAATATAGAGACGTATTGAATGCACATGGTTCACCTGTGTACAGAATTATTATTTTTAATTTTATTAGTAATTAATGTGTCATTTACTGAGGTGGAAATGATGTACATGTCTGAATCAAGTCAATATGTCAATTGTTTAGAGAGCAAGGGGTGCTGATTTGTTTAATGAAGGAGGAACCCTAAAGGATGTTGGACATTTATGCTTCAATGTTTTATGAGAATATTTAACATGAGAAATTAAAAATAAATTATTAAAAAAAAAATCTTCTATGAGAAACTTGTGCATACAGTACTTTAAGGGCCTTTTTACACAATACGTTTGTTATATTGTGTGCTGTACATTGAACCGGTTCATTTTTATTAGTTTCACACTGCAGTTCAGTTAACTACATCCTGTTATCATCACCTATATGGGCGTAGTCTCCCTAAGAAACACTCAGTAATAAATGAGAGTGAGTGTGCGAGTAAAACGGCTAAAATAGTCCACAGCTATAAAAGACAGAAGCAACAGCCAGAAACAGTCATGAAGTTTTATTTCATAAAATCAAAACTGTACATGCGAACACGAGCGAGGCAGAGCAGGGTGTGCCTCACATTTAACTGTAAAAAGCGACTTTAACTAAAAGCAAACTTTGGCATCAGGTGATGAACGGTGGAGTGTAAACAGAAGGAGATGGGTTGATGTAAGATATTGCATTGATCCCTCCTTTAGCGTCATCTTCAATATGAATATCTCTTCATTTATTCTTTAAACTGCAAATACAAGAAACACAGTGTAAAGTTTTATATAATTTAAAAAGAGAAACAAAGCCAACACGAATATTTAGCCTCAGGTAGAGAACATATTAACTGACCCCTAAGAAAGTGGTGAGTTTCAAAGTTATGTTGAACTATAATAAATTAATGATGGTAGACAATATAATATATGCAATATATCTGAATGTTTGTGGATAAAGGTGTGCAAATTCATACACAAAGTCTTCCCTGGAGAGGTATTTACTCCCTCCAAAAAAAGCATTCTCAGGAATGATGAAATTTATATGTATAAAATCTGCATTATTTTATGATAGCATTGTTTCTTTTGAAGTAAAGGATATTAAAAAGAGCTGTTTGTCTCTACTGAAAAAATAAAACTTTCTACTAGATTTTAAAAGCATTGCTTAGACTGTACTCAGCAACATTCAGAGCGTTAATGAGGTCAGGATCCTGGATGAATCCTCATCTCATCCAAAACAAAATATTGAATAGGGCACCATCATTCTAGGGAACACAGTTCTACAGCTCCACAGCTCAATACTGGGAATTTATACCCCTCTAGCCCATGTCTGGCATTAGTCATGGTGACAATAGATTCATGTTTTTTATTCTGCTCTTTAGAGTCCTATTGTATTGGTGATCTTTCTCTACTCCTGGTATAACTGTGCTCAGTATCTATATGTAGCTGTCATTACCCACCATGGTGTTCAATCGTCATCATCGTCATCAGGAACGAAGATTTCATGCTCTTCCAGTAGAGCGGCGAAATTCTTGCTAATGCAGGTGCCAAGATAAAGGAATGGGACCACCACCATAGTCATCCGCGTCAGGCCTAAAGGGGTCTGTGGAGGAGAAAAGAAAGCAAAAACTTTAAACAAATGAAGGAAAAGACAGTCAATACTCACGAAAGGCATAAATAATCTGATCTTCAGAGTAATTATTTATTTAATTACATGTTTTATTTACATAGTAGTGGGTTTGTCAAACTAACTAGATTATAAACTTATCGTAAAATATATGGTCATGACCTTAATTATTTTTGCTGACTACAATAATGTCCTTTTCCTTTTTAGCAAGAAGAGAAAATTAATGGGACTGCATATAACAGATCAGGTTTAATTTTATTATTGTTATATCTATCTGGGTGATATTTATATTACTATATTTAAAATCCAAATTCAAATTTTTGGAGTAGTGCATGATGATATGGCCAAATATGATATGTGATATGGCACAATATCATATCACAGTATTCCCAGATCTTTTAAATCATATGATATACAGTATTTATCATGTTTTTACTCAGATTCTTAAAAACTCATATTCTAATACTCTTTCATGCATCATTTTTTAATTAAACAGTATTTTATACACTATCAGTACGGTTGGGCTGATGATTTCCTCGATAAGCTTATTGTCGATACAGTATAATATACTGTCCAGCTCTAATCTGTATATATATAGCAATTCTGTTTGAATTACAATGTTATTGCTTAATCACAATTATATTTGGGACAATACATTTTGTTCAAACAATGTTTAAATTATTGTGACAGGGCTTGTATAGTAGATGTATCTATTCAAGGACACTGTACATGAGTATCGTAGACATTATTTTGGCCTTATTTACTGTTACATATTATTTAATAGACTTATTGGCTTTCAATACTTAATCCATTACATATGAGATAACAGGGTTTATTTGGATTTGTTTAATGCATTATTATTTACACATAATATAGCATACATTAATTTCTTGTATTTTATACAACTTGAACATGAAACAATACACATCTGCCTTATTATATACAATCCACGGCACATTTCGTCGAAATATATTACGTAAACCATGTTATTAGTGTCCTGTATTATATAACACATATAGCTCTGGGCATTAGGCTTTTAAAAGAAGAATATATATGTTTTAATATACGAGAAATTATATCTGATAATGAAATACTCCACTACATTAATTAAGATACAGACACTATTAGTGGTTTTAAATCGCTTTAAAAATCGTTAGGTTAATAATCTACTCCCAGATTATCAGTACAAAAATTAACTACTTCCTAGTTTCAGACGCTGTAAAAACAACAAACTCTGATTGGCTCTAGCCGATGTCAGTCCACTAAAGCGCGGCTCTGATTGGTGTGTTAGGGTATAGGTGCTGCAGCCCCGCCCCCTGCAGTGGGTTTGTGTTGGTCGGTTGCTGAGGGGTCAGAATCGGTACCTTGTCGGGTTTCGGCAGCACCGCTCCGGAGGTGGAGGTGACGGCGGTTCTTCCCGGGGCGGATCCGGTCACTCCGCGGGGTTTTAAAGCCGGAGTTCGGCTGAATTTGGCCGCGTTCCTGAGGAGGAATGAGCGCAGCGACCCACCCGCTGCCAACGCCATGATTCCTATACAGGGTTGCCAGGTCCAACAAAAATGCCCAGCCCAAAGTCAGTCTAAAACCCGCCCTTCAGAAAATTTTGTCACACGTTTAAAGCAAATGGCAAAACAACGACTTATTTTGTTTATAAGGTATTTATTATTAGTATTGCTATTTATCCTAAAGTCATTAACAACATTATAATATTAGTGTTGTATTAGTTATTTTACAACAGTTTTTTTATCCCAGTCAAGGACATTTAATAGAAACTTAATTAGCAAAAAAAATTCTGACTTTTACTATTTACTATTTTTTTGTTCTTGCCACTCCTGAACTCTATTCTCTCCTCGTCTTTAACCCACCCCCCCAAACAGTTTAATTCTTTTTTAGGATGATAAAAAACTATTTAATTGGTTTACTTTATTTGAAATATAGTAGTTATATATATTTGGACATTCGCTAACCAGTATTGCATTAACAGCCCATTCTATATTTTACAAAAAAACAGTAACGTAAAGTAAAATGGATTTTATTTTCAATACGGATTTTTGGTTAAACTGTAATTTCTCTCTCTCTCTCTCTCTCTCTCTCTCTCTCTCTCTCTCTCTCTCTCTCTCTTTCCTTTTCACGCTGTTCTCCTTTGTGTCGTCATATATTTTCTGGTTGTTATTGTTGTAAAAAAAAAGAAAAGAAAAAAAAAAACGCACCCCGCCACCCCTGCATTTTACCCGCAACTGGATTTTTAAACAAGCCTAATTTGGCGGGAAACCCGCCAACCTGGCAACTGCGCTCCTATACCACACCCCTGCGCCTGGCGGGGGGAGGAGCCTGGGGTGACGTCACGACGTGCGTGAAAATAACTTGCAGAACCAGTCAACAAATATTATAATAATCACTATTATTAAAGTAGCAGTGGTAGTAATAAGGAAAAAAAGTACATTTTTACATAACAAGTGTTTTTTTTATTTAATACATATTTAATTCATCCACTGCTATTAGTGATAATTAATACTACTAGTAGTAACAGTAGCAGTAGTAACAGCACTGACAGTAACAAGACTAGTAGAAATAGGGGTTTTGTTTTCAATTCTTTATTTATTTATATATTTATTTTTTATGCTTATTTTTTACTACTTTGCACTACATGTACACAACAAATACCAGTCAGGTGAAAAAATAAAATATCATAGCAAACACACTTCATTTTTATGATCAAAATTATTGTGTGCAGTGATCACAATAATTGATTTAAACTTACATTTGCTAACATTTATCCACTCATCTATCCATACATACATACATACATACATACATACAAACCTACCTACCTACCTACAAACATACATATACACATACATACATATGTACCTACATACATACATGTGGCTTTTCCTGTGAAAGTGTCTGCAAAAGTGACCTAGGAAACAAAAGTCTCTTAAACTGAGGATACAAACAGGGATTTGTTAAAGGCTTTAGCTAACACTAGCTGAAAACTCCTACCTCTGTGGAACCAAACTTGAGCTAAAGCAGGGTCTTTTTCTTTTTTTACAGGTAACACTCAAGAAATACAAACCCAGGGAAGCAGCAGAGTGTTGGCAACAAGTGTTGGTTACAATCTCTTTAGCTTGTTAACGGCACAGAGCGAGAGGACGGCAGCACCATTCAGTAAAACTACTTAAAC
This sequence comes from Astyanax mexicanus, assembly GCF_023375975.1. NCBI lineage: Eukaryota > Metazoa > Chordata > Actinopteri > Characiformes > Acestrorhamphidae > Astyanax > Astyanax mexicanus. The sequence continues at coordinate 34,678,694 of NC_064428.1, forward strand.
TACATTTGACTGAAAGTTTTGACCTCTTAAAGAATAGTACACCTTGAATCCTGTTGTAGTCTTTCAATTTCTGCTCGTAGTTTCTTAATTTCCTTGCTTTTTTGACCTTCTGTAAATTTATAGAGATTCTCCAAAAGATCATATCGTTTAGAGTTCTCCAGAGTGAGCTCCTGGAAGTATTTATCTTTTCTATCATTGAATTCATTGAACTGCTCAGCCTGTTGCCGGGCGAAATATTCATATTTATTCTTCATGTCCTTCATTTCCTGAAGATGTTGCTTTTCCAGTTCCTCTCGTTCCATCTTCTCCCTCTCTTCTCTAGCTATTTTTTCTGCCTCTCTCCTCTTAATGTCATTTTGCCATTCTTTTATTATCTCGTTTTCTCTTTCCTGCAGTCTTTTTATTTCTTCTGCTCTTCTTTTCTCATTTTCAATTTTTTTTCTTTCCTGCTCTTCTGTGGTCATTTTCTCCATTTCTTCGTACTGTTCTTTTATCTGTGCTTCTAATGTATGTTTCATTTTCTCGTACTCTTTTTCATCACTTTCTTCCCTCCAATGTTGTTTCTCCACCTCTTTCTTCTCCCTTTCTAATTCATCCATTCTGTGTTGCCATTTCTCAATTTGTCTCCTTGCTTCTTCTGAGCTCCTCATTTCTTCCATCTCTCGTTTCTTCCTCTCCATTTCATCTTTCATCTCAAACTCTTTTTTGAGAGCTTCCATCTTGTCTCTGAAATTTCTTTCTATTAGCTGTTTTTCTTCATCAGCCTTTTTTTTTCTTCCTCTAGTCTTTTCCTCATCTGTTCCATCTCCTGGTTGTGTTTGATTTTCAGTTTCTCCTTTTCAGCTTCAATCTCCTTTTCTTTCTCTTTGAGAATTTCCTCAGTTTTCTTTTTGATGGACAGTTCTGCTTCTTCGAACATGCTGTTTGTAAAGTACTGACTCGATGTGTTTGAACTTATCACCTTGTCAATCAGTGTAAGAAGCTCAGAAACTTGGGTGCGGTCATTTTCTTCTTTATTATTAAATGCTATGAATCTGTCTCCACAGTCTCTGAGCAGTTTCTTGATTGGCTCGATGGTACAGGTCTCTACATACTCCTTTATTGTCTGATCTTCCAGGTCATCTCCTCTAGTGAACAGCACTATACTGAACATTGCAGCCTTTGGCCCGAAGATCATTTTTATCAGATCTAAAGTGTCCACGTCTTCTTTGCTGACTCGTCCCACACTCAGTACTATGATGAAAGCGTGGGGTCCAGGCGCTGACAATGAGATACACTTCACAATTTCTTGCTGGATTTGTACCGTTGACAGTGTGGCATCAAAGAGACCTGGAGTGTCAATTACAGCAACTGACCTCCCCAGTACTTCACTGACTCCTTTTTGGCAGACTCTTGTCACAGAATTCATACTGGATTTAGTGTCAAATTCACGCCTGTCCAGGATGGTGTTTCCTGTTGTACTCTTTCCATTTCCAGTTTTTCCAATTAGCACGATTCTTAAGCAGCTGGGAGCCTGTGCTTCCTCTTCATCACCTTAAAAATTAAATCAGTTAGAAATTATGTTGTATGCAATACAATGCTTTTCACTGATTTTCTAAATGCTGCCAATGTAGCACTACCAGGCACCCTGCACCTTCAAAGGACATCTTCAGGTCCCACGCTCTGACACACTGTTGTAATTTGCTCTGGATAAGGCGTCTGCTAAATACTTTAAATGTAAATGTAAATACATTAACCAACAGATGCCTGGGACTGCCAGCATCACATGGAATGAGGGGATGAAGGGAGAGAGCGCCATCTACCCACCCAGAGAGTGCAAGGGAAATTGTGCTCTCTCTGTCTGAAATTACATTTAATCTATATTTGTCCTCTCATGACTCTGATACAATGCAATGCTTCAAATCATACCTCACTGGGCACTCATTCAAGGTGTCATGACTAGGACAGTTGTCCCCAGCCCACTCATTATCCACTGGAGCCCCTCCCCCCCTCGCTATTTTTAATAAACTCCTGAAGACAGAGCTCTTCAAAGAGCACTTACTCTCCTAACACCTCTAACTAACTACCTTCTACTACCAGATCAGGAGAATCTCTCACTATCTTTAATAAACTCCTGAAGACAGAGCTCTTCAAAGAGCACTTACTCTTCTAACACCTCTAACTAACTACCTTCTACTACCAGATCAGGATAATCTCTCACTATCTTTAAGGGCGTTTTCACACCTGTAGTTTGTTTCTCTGGTCCGAATCAGTTGATGAGTTCGTTTACTTGGAGCGTTTTCTCCCTCTGTTTAGTCTGGTTTCACACAGGCATAAATGTAAACGCACCAAAATGCGCACCAATAAACACGCAAGCAGGCTGTGTCCTGTGATTGGTCAGAGCGTGGTCTGGCGTGGAAGTAAATATACATATACAAAAAAAGTAAATATAGCGAGAAGATTCTGTGTTCCAGTGCATATATGTGTATTTACACTGAACGCTGAAACGTTGCGCTTTTAAATATAGCGTTTCTATGTGCAGCACAGGTGTAAACATAGTAAACAGAGTCACGCGGATGTGAGCTGTGAATGCAGCGCAGACGGCGCGTGCATGGACACAGTGTTTGTTCTTAGCTGTGGTAATTGTGGTAATATCAGTTTAGACTGCGTCTTATCAGCCGTTTAGCTCAAATAAATGGACTATATTTAATAGCTGGGTCGGATCGAGACCGGATCACGTTCTCACCAAAGCGAACCGCTCCAGAGTTCGTTTGGTACCGGACTGAGACCACCTCCTCTAGCTGGTCTCGGTCTGGTTCTTTTGATCCGCACCCGAGTGCGATTACTGTTTTCACACCTGCTCAATTGAACCGCACTAAAGTTACAAACGGACCAGAGTTCGTTTCAACCGGACCAAATAGTGCTGGTGTGAAAACGCCCTAATGAACTCCTGAAGACAGAGCTCTTCAAAGAGCACTTACTTTCCTAACACCTCTAACTAACTACCTTCTACTACCAGATCAGGAGAATCTCTCACTATCTTAAATAAACTCCTGAAGACTGAGCTCTTCAAAGAGCACTTACTCTCCTAACACCTCTAACTAACTACCTTCTACTACCAGATCAGGAGAATCTCTCACTATCTTTAATAAACTCCTGAAGACAGAGCTCTTCAAAGAGCACTTACTCTCCTAACACCTCTAACTAACTACCTTCTACTACCAGATCAGGAGCGTCCCTCGTTATCTTTAATAAACTCCTAAAGACAGAGCTCTTCAAAGAGCACTTACTCTCCTAACACCTCTAACATACTAACTACTTCTAACCTCATTTCCTTCTTCCCCTCCTTCACTACTCTATCCCATAATTTCCCGTTGACCTCCTTTAGGCTCTAACTAAAGATGTTTTTTTTTTTACCTTAAATTTCTATTACTCTATGTACATCATTATTGTAAGTCGCTTTGGACGCAAGTGAAGAAGGGTGAAGATTAGCATGTCAGCCAGCCACCACCACTTTTTTCTAACTGCTGCATATGTAGCATCTGCAAACCAAGCCCTTAGGCATGCTGGGACTGCTTCTACAAACATTAGTGAAAGAATGGGTCTCAGGCTCTCATGAGCTCAGTGAACTCCAGCACTGTGGTACCGTTTGGATGCAGCACCTGTGCAACAGGTCCAGTTTCAACACTCACTACTAAATATTCCACAGCCAACTGTCAGTGATATTATAACACAGTGGAAGAGACTGGAAACGACAGCGACTCTGTGCTCTGTCAGTGATAACACAGTGGAAGAGACTGGGAATGACAGCAACTCTGTGCTCTGTCAGTGATATTATAACACAGTGGAAGAGACTGGGAACGACAGCGACTCTGTGCTCTGTCAGTGTAAAATAACAAAGCGGGGTCAGCGGACGCTGAGGATCATCGTGCACAGAGAAATCTGGACTCTAAACTCAGAGTGAAATGCAGTGTAACTTACTGGATGGACGTAAGATTTTTAGACTTTGACTCCTCTGAAGTTGTGGTAAATCTGTGCCAAAAACAAAAGTTACCTGTTATTTTCTGCTGTGCTGTGGTAGTTTTAATTATTATAATGTGTCAAGTTTTCTGAATCTTTTTATTTGTTGTTTTTTTATTGTAATATTGTGAAACATTTATTATTTTTTTCTTAGAATTACATATGGGCTTTTAGTAGGCATATATTTTAGGTTAATAATTTAGAAATTAGGACAGAACCTGCAAAGGTTTCTGCAAAGTCAATCACTACAGACCTCCAAATTTCATGTAGTTTCAGATTAGTTTAGGAACAGTAGAGTTCCCATGGCCGAACCTCACATTACCAAACACAGAAATTAAGGCGAGTGGATACTTTTGGCATTTTTATCTTTTTTATATGGAAAAACTCCTGAATATTTGTATTATTCTTGTTAGCTGAGTACGTGTAATGTCAAGTGTGAAAAAATATAATAGACACTGGTCTTTAAATATAAAATAATTCTGCACACACTTCGAAATTTAACTTATTGAATAAGAAAACAGACATAGCATTTTTTTTTCTTTTAATATTTTAACATGTTAAATTCACTGAATCAATAGGGTTGAATCAGGCTTAAAAAGGAGCAAAAGTCCGTCCCTTTATGAAATTTAACAAAACATGGGCAGTTTTATAATATCCTGTTCATCTGCTGAAATCAAAAGTGGAATCAGAAAGAGAGAGAGAGAAAGGGGGTGTATGCTTTTATATCAAGTGGACAAAGTCCAAAAAATAAAGTCCAAAGTCGTATAAAGTCCAAAAAAGTTTATATCAATAATCCCATCATTTAAAAAAGACGCGTTTGGCATGAAAAATAAATAAAATGTTATGTTCAGCTTATTTTTAGTTTGAACACATGGTTCAAACTAAAATGAGATGAGTAAATGTAGATTAATATGGGTGTTTATTAGTTCTCAGTTATATGTTATCTATATCATTTATGATATATATATATATATATATATATATATGTATATGTATGTGTATATATATATATATATATATATATATATATATATATATATATGTTTTCAGTTAATCCGACCCCTTGATATATCCGCCCCTCTGAATCATTGGTTATTTTCTACTTTTTCAACCAACCATTTAGAAATCATGTTTTTTTTTATCCATTTGCCAATAGATGGCGCTACATCATCAGATATGCGTTCATCTCCCCAAATCTTCACTTAAGTTTTTAAGTTTTGCAGGTTTTAAGGCAAGACAACCTCTTTAACTGATGAAAAATATAGATTATTCTGCATTTAAGCAAAACATTTTTTAAATAATTTAATTATTATTGATAAAATACAATTTTATGTATTTATTTTACTTGTAAAACATAGTTGAACTGATGTGAAATTAGTTGAAGAGAAGTTAGTTGATTTGTCATACAGGTCATAGGGTTGTTTATTATTACGGTAAATTAGTACATGTATTTAGTATTAATGTTTATTAACTTAGTTTAGTTAACATAAGCATTGAAAATGATGTCAACCTAACATTAATGTAAAATATTTATTTTTAAATAAGTGTTGTTGGACAGTTTATGAACAGTTTGCTAAGACTGTTTAATTTAATTGTTTTCCGTCTAGGTTCAATTCTTTACTCAATTCTGTAATAATAATAATGGCAAGATCACATTACAAGCACACAGTATACAGCTATAATAATATATATTATAAATACAATATGGTTTCAATACATTAGAAATGGGAGAATTAACTTTTTTTCCAACATCATTTTTTAAACAAAATTATAAATTTGTAAGTAGCATTTTCAGCAGTGGTTAACTGATTTCTTAGGATAAAACTGATGCAGGTTTTCCATCGAAATGAATGAATTTCTCAGGTTATTATAGTATTAATATAACAGTATAGTATAGTTATGTGTGAGTGTTTATTAGAACACAAGTATATTGAAAGCTGGTTTTGGAGAATATATCAGCATATTCTATCACTATATTATGTTATTTACATTGCAGACGGCCAGTTTTGTGCTCTTCATAATTCAGAAAATTATACAAAATTGAAACCAGAATGGCAGATCAAATTATCTGTAAAACATAGTTTTTAAATTAAAATAAAGTAAAATTAAATTAAATATGCATGTATTTTATATAAATGTAACCCTCAAAGATTGTGTGTTATTCCTGATAACTCCAAGTCTCTTTTTCTGAGGGGTGGAAAAATGGTCGGGTTACAAAGTTGAAAAAAAACTGTTTATTTCACACCGTACGGCTCTGCATAGTAACATCAGCAACAGGCAGCTAACACTCTTTTTCTCCCAACTCCCTCCGTGTGTGTCTGCAGGTCTCGCTCTGAGGGTGTGTGTGTGTGTGTGTGTGTGTGTGTGTGTGTGTGTGTGTGTGTGTGTGTGTGTGTGTGTGTGTGTGTGTGTGTGTGTTTTACATTGTATCACCTCACATTTTAACTTTAATATTTTAACTACTATTTTTAAACTATAAAATAAACACTGACTTATAATGAACTAAATATACAAATGATTTCCCTCTCACATAAATATTTTTTTATTTTTTTATATAAGCATACAGTTCTTTACATATGTATATGCTAACTGGGCCACCAACACACCCACTTAGTCAGTAAGTCAGTCAGTCGCACACACGTACATAATCGCTTCAAAAAACAGCGTTTGAAATTGCCGCTCTGAGACGCACTCACACCGCTCTGCGCGCCATGCGGTTCCTCTCACGCTCCTCACAGCTCAGGTGGGGGAATCTGTCCACAGGACAGCTATTAGTCGTGCATTGCACAAATGTGATCTTCATGGAAAAGTGGCAAAAAGAAAGCCACTGTTAAAAGAAAAATATACAATATAAAGTCCGATTTGCAGTTTGTAGCCAGAAGCCGTGTTTGGGGACACAGCTAACATATGGAACAAGGTGCTTTGGTCAGATGAGACCAAATTTAAAATGTTTGTGTGGCAGAGAATTAACACTGCACATTACTCTGAACACACCATCCCCTGTGAAACATGGTGGTGGCAGCATCATCATGCTCTTGGGCTGCTTCTTTTCAGCAAAGACAGCGAAGTTGATGGGAAGATGGATGGGAAAAAATACAGGGCAATCTTGGAAGAAAACCTGTTGGAGTCTGTAAAAGACTTGAGATTGGGGTGGAGGTTCACCTTCTAGCAAGACAATGACCCTAAACATAAAGCCAGAGCTACAATGAAATGGTTTAAAACATATTCATGTTTTTTCATGTTTTGGCCCAGAGTCCAGACCTAAACCCAATCAAGAACTTGTGGCAGGACATAAAAACTGCTGTTCACAGACACTCTTTATACAACCTGGTGGAGCTTGAGCTGTTTTGCAATGGAAAATGGGCAAAAATTTCAGTCTCTAGATGTGAGAAGACACTTCTCAGTTTTTTTATTGTAAAAAATGTTTTGAATCATGCATCATTTTTCTTTCCACTTCACAATTGTAAACCACTTTGTGTTGGTCTTTCACATTAAATTCCAATTAAATATGTTTATGTTTGTGGTTGTAATGTGACAAAATATGGAAAAGTTAAAAGGGTATGGATACGTTTGCAAGCCACTATATATATGATAAGATTTAGGGAAAACCTCCCCATGGTAAAACTGGATCTTTTTGAGTTCTTGATTCTATCTTTTCAATTCCTTGTCCTCATTCTTCTTGTCTACATCTATTGCTGTAATTAACCAACATTGGCTGATTAGTTTTGCATTCCAACTAGAATTGCACTAATAAACAAATAAACAATCACTCTTTCCTGGACATTTGCTAGTGCACAATGTGAAGGGTTACCACCCAATCACATACTGTAGATATAGTCAACAGTAGCCCCAGAGGGTCAGTGGGCCTACTTGGGGGAAAAAGTCCAGCGCTTTTTCAGGAAATATCTCTGTATTTGCTGTCTGTCTTCTTGAGCCTTTTGTTTTTGCTCCTCCAGCCTTTTCTTCATCTGTTCCATCGCCTGGTTATATTTGGTTTTCATTTTAGCTATAATCTCTTTCTCTTTCAGAATTTCTTCAAATCTTCTTTTAATGGACATTTCTGCTTCTTGGAACATGCTGTTTGTAAAGAACCGACTTGATATGTTTAAATCAATCATCTCTTCAATCAATGTGAGAAGCTCAGAAACCTGGGTGCGGTCTTGTTTTTCTCTGTTATTAAACACCATGAATCTGTCTCCACAGTCTCTGAGCATCTTCCTGACTGGCTCGATGGTACAGTTCTCTACATACTCGTTTAGTGTCTGATCTTCCAGATCATCTCCTCTAGTGAACAGCACTATACTGAACATTGCAGCCTTTGGACCAAAGAGCGTTTTTATTGTGTCTAACATTTCCACATCTTCCTTACTGACTCTTCCCACACTCAGTACTATGATGAAAGCGTGGGGTCCAGGTGCTGACATTGAGATGCACTTCACAATTTCTTGATGTACTTCTTCCACCGACATTGAGGCATTAAAGAGACCAGGAGTGTCAATTACAGCAACTGACCTTCCCAGTACTTCACCAACTCCTTTCTGGCAGACTCTTGTCACAGAATTCATACTGGTTTCAGTAACAAATTCATTTCTTCCCAGGATGGTGTTTCCTGTTGCACTCTTTCCATTTCCAGTCTTTCCAATCAGCACAATTCTTAAGCAGCTGGAAACCTCTGCTTCCTCTTCATCACCTGAAAATAACATGAGCACTAGTCAGTACATTTATTGGGTAGAAAGAATGTGAAGTTTGTTGTTATTGTTGCTAAAGCCAGTCACACTATACACCTAAAGCAAGTTCACATACTTTCTCTGAGACAGATATTTCATTCTGGATATAATTAATCGATGTGTTCAACATTTGTTTAATGAGTAACATCAACAAAATCTTTGTGTTAATCTGTTTCTGTGGAAACACTCATGCTGTTTGAGCAGAGGTTTACTATCAATAAAAATAAAATCCATCAAAGAAATAACACAGATATATAAAGAATATTTGTTAAATGACCAATATCAATATGGTATTTAGTATAACACTGACTTTCAATAAATACTGCAGTTTCAGGGATTTGACCTTTGTCCAAGTTTCTCAGTCCTTTACACTGACCTTTTCCTCATGTATGGGCCACCCTGTCACCTTAACCAACGTTAATAATGTTAATGCAGCTGTTCTTAAGAAATAGCAGTTCATGAAAACTCTGGCAGTCAAGATGTGGTCAGCACAACATAGAATACCACACTAGTTTCTAGACCTCATCTTGACCTCCAGAGTTTTCATGAACTTGAACGTGCACCCTCTCCGCTTTTAGACTCTTTGGCCCGTTTTTCTGCGCTAGAAATGCGCACTCTCTCCGCTTTTAGACTCTTTGGCCCGTTTCTGACATCTAGCGTTCAAACTTTAAATCTTACATTATAAAAACCTGCTTAACAGCAGGCCAACTTTCATTCTATTTCTAGTTTGGACACCCCTGCTATAAACAAAACTTAATGTTGGCAAAATGTTAGAGTTCTCTCTCAAAAACTGTAGTTTCTTCACCAGCAGAGCAGAGAGTGTCCAAATAATCTTTTGAATAAAAATAATTCACAACTAGACATAGATTGTTAAAGAAGATATTAAGAAGTACAGAGGACCTTGAACCTACAATTTCTAAAATTCCTACTGAAGAACATTAACACATTTAACATAAATGTAGAAGTATTTTTTTTTTTGCTTTGCTTAAAGCCAAAGCACCTATAGGTATACCTTGCTGAAGCTTTGTCTTTAAATCCTGGATTTCTTTCTCCTTTTTGTTCAGCTCTTCTTTATACTCCTCCTCCACTTCACGTCTGACTCTTTCTTCCTGAACCGTCATATACATGTGAAGAGAATAGGGCGGTGCTTCGATCCTCTTTATAATTTCATCCACCAGCTTTTCACCTGCCTGCTTGGAGGATTTCCCCATTTCTAGCTCCACAATTATATATCTATCATGACACACAGCAAGAAAGTTTCTTACTTCAGGGTCAACTTCAATAAAATCCGTCACAGGCTGTTGAATATTAGGTGCTGTGAATATAACTATTATATTATCTTTCACTCTGGAGCTGAAGAGTTCCTGGATCTTCTCCAATTCTCCTTTGTCTTCATCAGTGAGGGGACCGTCAGGAACGATGAAGAGGAAAGCACTGACTCCAGGATCACAGAGAGAGACACAGCGGAGAGCTTCATACTTCACATCCTCCTCTAATAGCTCTGATAGTGTGTTGCAGAGGGCTGGCATCTCCACCAGGGTAACTGAGCATCCAGACACTTCTCCAGTTCTCATTACACATGTTAAGCTGGGTTCCAGACTGGGGTTGGAACTGAACTGCCTCTGGCCCAGTATAAGATCTGATATGGAGGCTTTTAGTGCTGCATCAGTCCCACACAGCACCAAGTTCAGCACTGAATGAAAAAGAAAACAAGCTTGTACTATTAGTCAGGTTTAGAACAGAGATAATAAAAAAATAAATAACAAAAAAAAGAAAAACACATAAGCAGAAATAATAATGGTGTGATGACATGGCATGGTCTTCCAAAAATATAAAGACTTAGACTAGGCCATCCTTTAAGGGACGTTTTTAAAATTTTGAATCACAGTTTTAAGAAAGAAGTTTTCAGATCTTGCCTTTGTTGTTCATGTGATTAAACTAACATTCCAAAATGCAAGAAAAATGTGCAGTCTGGTGAAGGACATCATGAAAAGATGTATTTTCTTTCAAGTCAACTAGAGGATAACATTCTCGCCCCAATTGCCAACACTGAATGAAGTAACACCTCATCTGATTATCTCTGCACTTTGAGGCATTTTGAAGACTTCAAAAATAATAGAGAGACACTATAATGTTTTAATTAAGTACCATTCAGTTCAAATAGAACCCATGTGAAGGCATTCTCTGAAGATGCTGGTTTAATCCTTTTTTTCCAGACAGAAAAAAGGGATGCAATTTTATATGTATTGGAAATAAGTCTAAAGCCTAACAGCTCTATTACATGCCCAGTTTTTCTGTCTTTTCTTCCTGTTCACTCCTGTTCTCTTTAATTTCCTCCTCCAAACGAGTGGTCCTTCGCGAGGAAAGCCGTAGTTTGTGTCTTTGTGGAAAAAGAACAGAAAAGGATGCTGCTAAACACTTAAACCCCTCCATAAAGTCTTTGTAAAGAGCTTGCTATTATTCACAAGCCATTCAGCTCCAAACTGTCAGCCTCTGCATTTTTACAGTCAGCATGTTGAGGCTGATCAAGCAGATGTGGTGTTATTTTTTGTCCGTACAATTTGACTGACAATTTCACCATACAATGTAGAAAATTAATGCAGTGTAACTTACTAAATGGAGGATCAGGAAGACTTTGCCTCCTCCGAGGTTGTGGTATGTCTGTGGCACAAACATAATTTTCCTCTTATTTAACAGAGTTAACAATGTTACAATATTAGTAGAACATTCTCACAAAATTACCACTTACTTGAAACCTTCAAGATTAAGTTATTTCTCACAAACATTTTATTATGAAACATTTTACTTTTCCTGTTCTACTTTTACTGAGAGGCGGAGCTTAATCCCTGAACCAGCTCCATAATTGACAGCTTTCCTATTTGCAGTCAGTGACCGGTCTCCTCATTAATAAAACAGCTGAGCTGAGTGGGAGCAATATAATTTTTGGGGAGGACCAGAGACTGTAAAAAAGATGGACGTCGTGTCGCCGTTTCCATTCATTCAATGAAAATAAAGCGAAAACCTTCCTCCATGTTGGCGATCCTGAAACCCGAGTCTGCGCAGTAGAGACCAGAGGAGGGAGAAAGACTGTGGAGACCCACCTCGGCTAGGTGTAATCCAGCCCTTTTACAATAACCACACCTTTTTGAATAGAACTGAATAATGTTTTAAATAATGAATTCTTTGAGGATATAAAAATCTGAAAATATAAGCAAATGTTACACTAGCTGTTGCATTTAAATAATGGAGGTAGAATTACAGTATATTGAAAAAAATGTGATTGAAAGTGATTGATGTGATTGAAAGTTGTCCGTAGTTGTCCGTTTTGGGGATGGGCGGGGTTCAGGGCTGAACTGGGACAAAAAATCGGCCCTGGCATTTTTGGTTTAGAACGGCCCCTCATAACTTGCGGAGCACAACCAACTTGTAATTTATGTATGTGGGGTTACAGAGAAGCATAATGTATCATCAGCATATTAAATATAAGTAGTTTATTGTCTATTATTAACTCCATTTTTGTCTGCTCTGTGTAGTTCAATTGATTTTTTATCTTTTTTATTGAAATCATCTCTAGTATGTATTTTTTTTATTTCTTTGATACAACAGTTCAACTCTATTTTTTTCAGGTTAAAGGTGCTTCCTCCTTTAAACAGCTATAACATGTATTTGTATCAGGCTACAAACAGGACATTCTTTATAGCCTCACCATTATCAACTTCATAATAAAAATTAAACTTTATTATAATCATGTTTTGTTTTTTGGGATGGAATGTTGTAACGGGGCTCGAGCTCTTTTATTAAATACTGGAAATTAGGGTTCTCTCCAACTCTCATCATGTGAGGATCTTTTGATCTAGGTCAGGGGTCTCAAAGTAGCGGCCCGCGGGCCACATGCGGCCCGCGACGCGGTTTCATACGGCCCCTCACGGGTTAACAAAATAAACATACATCTGGCCCGCAATTCAATTTAATTATTTATGCTTTATTATGTTCGTTTTCATATTTTATCTTAACTTGTATTTTGGTGTGTGTGTGTGTGGTTTTTGTTTTTTTTTTGCTTACGCTGCGTTGCCTGCTTTAGTAGTCTTCAGTAGCCTTCAACAGTCTAACCTTGCTGCCGTGGTGTGTCCACTAAACTCCGTAGTTATAAACATCCTGAGGTTAGCAGCGCGCTAACTGACCTGTTTATAATGTAATCCGAGCAGTGCCTCCGTGACGCTGCTCTAAACTGCTGCTGTTAGCTGCTTGGGCTGAAAGATGAACTGTAGAGAGCTGTATTATCCGGTTAGTGGGGTTATTTTATTTCATACACAGAAGAACTTACAAATTTTTAAAAACGCTCCAGACTGGCTCAGCTGAGCCCTGTAGCCCGTGGCTGGGCTGCAGCTCTGACTAAGCAAAGACTGCGGGCTTGTGGTGCTGCAGCTGCAGCTCCGACTAGTGGTTGGATGAGGAACTGCTAAATCTGAGGAAATGCTAAATCTGTGAGAAGGGTATAGCTGCAGCCTGGAGCACCTCCAAAGGGGAGGAACATACCTCCAAACAGGCGGAGCCTACCTCCAAGTAGGATGGTGCTTGGTGTTACGCGGTATGGTGTTTTTCACGACGTTTTGTGCTTGTAAATAACCCCAAAGGTTAATTAATTAATCTATTTCGTTTATTAAATGTTTTTTTAATGCATTTGCTAAGAGTCTAAAAGCATGTTGTGCACATTGCAACCACATTTTATTTATTTAAAACGTTTAAACATTTGCCATGCTGTGAATTTTTCAAATTATAAAATAGTAAAGCTTTAAATAATAAAGGCAGTTGTTTATTCATAGCCAATAAAATTATAAATACATACACACTACACGTATTTTATTATATTGACATTTAAGAAATATAAATAATCATTAATTGTTGACTAATATATTTATTGACATCCATGAGCCTTTTAATCACGGAGGACTTTTTTTGTGGCATTCGGCAGAGAAATGGAGCTGTGTTGAGTGAGGTCTCCCTGCCTTACGATGTAGACTTTTATATAATATAATATAATATAATATAATATAATATAATATAATATAATATAATATAATATAATATAATGTGATAGTACATTCTATATAACATTAAATTTGATGTAATAGAATAATAGTAATAATAATAATCACGGAAGACTTTTATTATGACATTCGCCGGAGCCGTGGTGAGAGAGGTCTCGCGCACAAACGCGCTCCCCTTTGGAGCTGTGGACCTCCCATTTGGAGGTAAGCCCCTCCTCTTTGGAGGTGTTCCAGTCTGCAGCAGTACATACTTGAAATCTGTCACAGCTCACAATTTTTGATTTTATATTTAATAAGCCTTATTTCAGTATCAAACGTTTTGATCAAAGTTAATATAACTTATAAATTAAAAGGATTTATGTTAATAGAGCAACAAGCAACCATTTTTCCATGCAACTGTAATATTTGATTGAATAAATAGTATATTGAGAATTATTTAACATTAAGGAGTAATTACATTCATTTTGTATTACATCTGGTTACATTTTCTTATATTTATAAGTTACATCTGGCCCTCAGAGGACAGCCAATATGCCAATGTGGCCCTCGGCAAAAATGAGTTTGAGACCCCTGATCTAGGTGGAACAAACAAACAATGAGCCTGATGGCGCTTTATTAAAATAAAAAACAACAGCATTACTTTATTACTACAATTTTTTTCCTTATTACTGGATGCATTTTAGTGTTCTTTTTAAGAAATATCAGCTTTAAATTGATCAAATTAAATTATATTAGTGGTGTCAAAGCGAGAGAGAAAGAGAGCGAGCGAGAAAAAGAGAGACAGTCAAAGAGAGCGAGCGAGCGAGAGAGAAAAAAAGGGAGAAAGCGAGAGAAAGAGAGCGAGCAAAAAAAGAGAGAGACAGTCAGAGACAGAGAAAAATGGGAAAACACAACAGGAACGCTAATTATTAAATTATGTTATCATGGGTTTTGGTTACAGCTTTACCCAAGCTGTTTATAAATATGGATAGTTTGGATTATTCGTTAATTTTAGGGCGAGTTCACATCGTTCATTTTAATTCCGGAGGTTTTGGAAACGCTACATAATTAACTACCATTTTTAAGACCTGTTTAGCGAAGTAAACAGCGTTACAGAGGCTTTGGGAGAAACGGCAGTATAGTCAGGTCCCAGCAGCCGTATAAATAGATGCGCCTGTTACAGATATACTAACAGATTCAGTCATACTAAGCTATACTATCAGGCCCGTAGCCAGCATTGTGATGGGGGGGATCTTTTTCCCCCAAAAGTGGACTTCATTTGGCTCTCTACTCCAATGCCCCCTAAATACACGAGCACACTTCAAACCTTTTAATTTAGACATATTTTATTCATTATAAGTTTGTTGTGAATCTGTTGTTGCTGTCCTTATTTGTTCGTCTGTTGCTCCCCACTGTTAACATAAATTTGATATAAATGTAAGTGTTACTCAAACTTCCTACATCTGTGATGTGACTTCATTGTCTGTCTCTGTTGCTCACCTCAGTTGTCTGTTGCTTTGTTCCATTGTCTCTGTTGCTGCCCTCCATTGTCTGTCTCTGTTGCTGCTGTCCTTTATTGTCTATCTCTCTACTATTGACATAAATAGATAAGAATTACTTCATTAGGAACACTATCGGTATGGTCATTAAAACTTAAACATGAATCAATAATAATATAAATTGAAGTGTTCTGTCTTATTAAAATCTTCCTATAACTGTGCTGGGACTTCGTACGTAAATATGAAAATAATATTTCATAACTTTCATAAACCAGGCATATTTCGCCCTAAATGTTTATTTTCTGAAAGGAGATACGGCTAAATAGGCTAGATAACCGAAAAGCTTTAAAATGGCATATTGGGTGTCTACATTAAACCTATAAGTATTCATAAACACAGCCAGATATTAAATATGATATTTTTCTGGCCCGCCGGCGTGTTAAGAGGTTAACCCCCTTTTTACACCTCTATACTGTATTTTATATATGGCCTTAGGAGCAACAGGCATGTTGAGAGTAAAATACACCCTAGCTTGATCGTCAGAATTGCAAAGTGAGTGACTGAATGTTATTGTCACTTAACCTACATTTCTTAAAAATCAACTAAAATCCAGACTTTGGAGTTATCGCAATAATAACAGTAATAATCCGGTGTTACATGTACAATATACTATTGGGCTAAGCCGAGCCCGGCACTGTTAATACAGGGGAGTTGTAAAGAAATAGAAGCCCTGCACTCAGCAGCTTACCGATTTTGGGCCTTTTTTTTGAACAAGTCACCAATATTTTGGGACAATGTTACCGCCGATTTCTTCCGTTTTCGCTCCTTGTCTTCTTTTTTTACCCATTTTCTCAAGTAACTTTCCCCTGATTCTTATTCTTTCCACAAGCTAAGAACAGAAATGGGGGAATTGCCGCCACCTACTGGATTGGTGTAAAACAGTCTGAACAAAATGTGTAAAGAGAAACATTAACAATTTTTCTTACTCGTCACTTCTCTGGGGGCAGGCGGGGGGGGGGGGGGGGGGGGGATTGGGGTAGCTGAGGGGGGGTTGTGGGGGATGGGGGGGATCGAACGAACCCTTCGATCCCCCCTGGCTACGGGCCTGACTATGAACGCTGCTCTGCGTAATAAACGGAAATTACTTAATTTTCCATGTTCAAGGTGAAAATGCCAAAACACGCGGTAAACATCTATTTTTAGTCAGTAACTGGAAACTTACCACTGCTGGACGCCATCTCCTGTTGATCTGTTCATCGGCTGAAACTAAAAGTGGAATCAGAGAGAGAGAGGGGGGGCGGTGAAATATAAACCCCACTCTCTTCTGGATAAATCCCTGTGTGTTTTTTATCTGAAGTGGACCATACCAGGTCCAAAAAAGTTATAATCCCATCAATAAATTGAATAAATTAAAACAACATTTTGGCATATATAAATAAAATATCAAATAAAAAAATCTATAAATATTAGATAAGATCAGATCAATAAGACTACTTGTTTAGGTGCTACATATTTACTGCATAATAAAAAAAAGTTATCAGTACTTTAGATATCCGTACCTCTCATTATCTTAGCTGACGTTTTGCAGGTTTTAAAGCAAGACAACCCTCTTTAAACTAAGAAAAATATTAATAGTATTCTGCACTTAGGCAACACATTTCTCAGTTTATTTAGTATTAGTATAACAGTATAATATAGTTATTTGTGAGTGATTATTAGAATACCAGTGTAATGAATGCTCGTTTGGAAACCAAGACGGCAGATTTAATGATCTATAAAACATACTCGCCCACAAACACTGGATAGTTGTAGATCGGCGAATCTGCGCAGGCGCAGTCACAGCTGTTTATATCAAAAAGCGCGGGAATTCAGCTCTGAGGTAAATCGTTAGCTAACTGGCTAATTTTACCTCAGACCCTCTCTTCCCTGTAGACGCTACACTTTGCTTATTACAGGTAAAATCAGCGTATAATAAAACGTACACTAATATAGGTTTTATTTTTTATATATGTTTTAATAATTGATTTATTTTTATATTATATTTTTCATTCCCTGTAGTTTAATTAGCTGTTTTTACTGTATTTATGAGGACATAGGCTCTTTCTCTTCAGATTGTTCATATTATTTAGCTAGCTAATTATAAACCCAGGCTAGAAAATTACATAGCTAACTAGCCAGCTAGGTTTGCTAAAGCTAACAAGAAAAATAGACAAGTGAAGACAGACAGACTTATTGGGGGTATGATATGTCAAACAGAAATAAGGATGACAGTTATGTAAATGTGTGATATATAAAAATCCTTTCCATACAAAAGTTTTTTTTTTTTTTTTTTTTTTACAGGTTTTTGATATAAACAAATATTTATCTACTGAGATTTAGATTATTCAGGGATTTAGATTATTATTAAGAAAAGAGAGAAGGAACATACACACAAAAAACAGTAAAAAATACAGACCACACTTGTATTACATTTGAAATAAAACTTGGTTTTATTTAATGAAAAATTGGGGTTCGTAGAATGATTAGAAACATTGGTTTAAACACACATGCATCATCCATAATGGTAATCATCCCAAAGCAATGCTTATTTTAACTGCGAACATTAAATCATCCTGCTTAAGCATTACAAAATTTACAAATTAAATAAGAAAAGAAGGAACATACACACACAGTAAAAACACAGCCTGCATATATATACCAATAAGTAGGCCTAACACTATAATTACATTATCGACTTATCGTACAATAAGCGGATATGACATAAAAAATATTAGATAATTGTGATATCACCTGTTGTGTTTATTTGTATGTTTTGTTCACATATATGTATCAGTAACAAATATTTTAATTTGTCATACAGCACCAGACCAATGCTTCAACTCCATATACACAGTGTGCAGTGACTACAGTAGTTAAAGAAAATAGTATATATTTCCCAAACTATGATAATTAAATTGTGTTTTCTTTAAAAGGATATAATGTCTTTGTTATGCTATAATATTACTATTATGACAGTGGCATTTGTCTTAAAACAACAATAATATCATTTATCACAATAAGTTTCTTATTGTGACAAGCCTACTTATGAGATATGCTGCTACAGATGCAGCAGACTGTGATAAGTAGGGCTGAGTACCACTGATTTACCAAATCTACTGGATTCAATTTTTGATTCAGTTTGAATGATGACAAGAGTGAGCAAAGCAGTAATCAGAGCACAGGGTGGCTATTTTGAAGAAACTAGAATATAAAACATGTTTTCAGTTATTTCACTATTTTTTGTTAAGTACATAAAACTCCATTTGTTCGTTCATAGTTTTGATGCCTTCAGTGAGAATCTACAATGTAAATAGTCATGAAAATGACTGAAGAAAACGCATTGAAAAAGAGAAGGTGTGTCCAAACTCTTGGCCTGTACTTTATATGTAGAAGAATATATATTTAATACACACAAAAACAGTTACCCATCCTCAAATGGATCCTTGCCTAATACATGCATTTTATTCATCGTATGAATAAAATAGTTTTTCTGCAGCATCATTTCACTACAGCATCATTCATTACAACTGCTATGACTGCTCAACTAATAGTACAATTTGATTTATTCTTTATTTTGTCAAGTTCTGCTCTTAGTTTCTTAATTTCCTCGCTTTTTTTACCCTCTGTGAGTTTATAGAGATTATCCAAAAGCTCATAACGTTTCTGTTGCTCCTCCATGAGCTCCTGGAAGTGTTTTTCTTTACTTGCATTAAACTCATTTAACTGCTCAGCCTGCTGCCTGGCCATATCTTCAAATTTATTTTTCATGGCCTTCATTTCTTGATCATGCTTCTTTTTCAGTTCCTCCCATTCCTTCTTCTCTTTCTCTTCTCTAGCCATGATTTCTTCCTCTCTTTTCTTAATGTCCTCCTGCCATTGTCTCTTAATGTCCTCCTCTCTTTCCTGCAGTCGTTTTCTTTCTTCAGCTCTTCTCTCTTCGTCCTCTTGTTTTCTTCTCTCCTGCTCTTCCATCCTTCTTTTCTCCATCTGCTCATACTGTTCTTTCATCTGTGCTTCCATTGTACGTTTCTTTTCCTCATACTCTCTGTCTTTTCTCTCACTTTCTTCTCTCCAATGTCGTTTCTCCTCCTCTCTCCAAAGTCTTTCTTCTTCCATGTCTCTTTCAAATGTCTCTCTCATTCTTTCTTGTTCTTCTTGTTTAGCTCGTAGCTCTTCAGCATGCTTCTGCTTTCTTAGCTGATCCTCTTCCTGTAGTTCCATGATCTGCCTTTTCTTCTCTTCTTCCCATTCCATCAGTTTACGCTTAAGGTCCTCTTGTATCTCTGTCTTCTCATGTTAGCAGAGTAAACAGCGTTACAGGGGCTTTGGGAGAAACTCACAACAGTATAGTCAGATCTGTCTCTGCACGCCTATAAATAGATGCGCCTGTTACAGATATACTAACAGATTTAGACATATTAAGCTATACTATAAACGCTGCTCTGCGTAATAAACGGAAAATTACTTAATTTTGAAAGTTCAATGTGAAAATGACCAAACACGCGGTAAACATCTATTTTTAGTCAGTAACTGGACACTTACCACTGCTGGACGCCATATCCTGTTGATCTGTTCATCTGCTGAAACCAAAAGTGGAATCAGAGAGAGAGAGAGGGGGGGGGTGGTGAAATATAAACCCCACTCTCTTCTGGATAAATCCCTGTGTGTTTTTATCTCAAGTGGACCATACCAGGTCCAAAAAAGTTATAATCCCATCAATAAATTGAATAAATTAAAACAACATTTTGGCATATATAAATAAAATATCAAATAAAAAATATATATATACTATATACTATATACTATATATATAACTATATTAGTTATTTGTGAGTGATTATTAGAATACCAGTATAATGAATGCTCGTTTGGAAACCAAGACGGCAGATTTAATGATCTATAAAACATACACGCCCACAAACACTGGATAGTATGAGTTGTAGATCGGCGAATCTGCGCAGGCGCAGTCACAGCTGTTTATATCAAAAAGCGCGGGAATTCAGCTCTGAGGTAAATCGTTAGCTAACTGGCTAATTTTACCTCAGACCCTCTCTTCCCTGTAGACGCTACACTTTGCTTATTACAGGTAAAATCAGTGTATAATAAATGTACACTAATATAGGTTTTATTTTTTATATATGTTTTAATAATTGATTTAAATTTAATATTATATTTTTCATTCCCTGCAGTTTAATTAGCTGTTTTTATTGTATTTATAAAGACATAGGCTCTTTCTCTTCAGATTGTTCATATTATTTAGCTAGCTAATTATAAACCCAGGCTAGAAAATTACATAGCTAACTAGCCAGCTAGGTTTGCTAAAGCTAACAAGAAAAATAGACAAGTGAAGACAGACAGACTTATTGGGGGTATGATATGTCAAACAGAAATAAGGATGACAGTTATGTAAATGTGTGATATATAAAAATCCTTTCCATACAAAAGGTTTTTTTTTACAGGTTTTTGATATAAACAAATATTGATCTACTGAGATTACCTCTGGCAGGGATTTAGATAATTATTAAGAAAAGAGAGAAGGAACATACACACAAAAAACAGTAAAAAAAAACACAGACCACACATGTATTACATTCGAAATAAATCTGGTTTTATTTAATGAAGGATTGGGGTTCGTAGAATGATTAGAAACATTGGTTTAAACACACATGCATCATCCATAATGGTAATCATCCCAAAGCAATGCTTATTTTAACTGCGAACATTAAATCATCCTGCTTAAGCATTACAAAATTTACTAATTAAATAAGAAAAGAAGGAACATACACACACAGTAAAAACACAGCCTGCATATATATACCAATAAATTTGCCTATCACTATAATTACATTATCGACTTATCGTACAATAAGCGGATATGACATAAAAAATATTAGATAATTGTGATATCACCTGTTGTGTTTATTTGTATGTTTTGTTCACATATATGTATCAGTAACAAGTATTTTAATTAGTCATACAACACCAACCCTATTCTTCAACAAATGCACCTCCATATACAGTGTGCAGTGACTACAGTAGTTAAAGAAAATAATATATATTTCCCAAACTATGATAATTAAGTTGTGTTGTCTTTAAAAGGATATAATTTCTTTGTTATGCTATAATATTACCATTATGAAAGTGGCATTTAAAATGGGTTTTAAAATGACAGTAATATTGTTTATCACAATAATTTTCTTATGGTGAGAAGCCTACTTATGAGATATGCTGCTACAGATGCAGCAGACTGTGATAAGGAGGGCTGAGTACCACTGATTTACCAAATCTACTGGATTAATTTTTTGATTCGGTTTGATGTTTTGTTTGGATATGAAGGGGGATTTTAATTGAACAAATGTTGTAACCTACTATTATTAAAACTATTCGTTAATACTTGAGGGGGAAATATGTTCAATTTAACGCTCTAGGGTCAGAGGAAAGTTTCTCTGTTTCTCGATCACTTGCCTATTGGTACAGGTATGTTTTTTATCAAAATGTTAAGAACAATTTCAGCTCAATAATAAGGTAAAATATATTTTAGGGCAAATGGGAAGAGATAACCTGGCCCTAAATATGAAAAAGTCAGAATGAAAAAAGTTAAAATTTGTGAAATGTACAGTACAGGCCAAAAGTTTGGACACACCTTCTTATGTAATCGTTTTCCTTATTTTCATGACTATTTACATTGTAGATTCTCTCTGAAGGCATCAAAACTATGAATGAACAAATGTGAAGTTTTATGTACTTAACAAAAAATGACCTGTCCTCCACTGTCACCAGACCTGAACCCAATCCAGATGGTTTGGGGTGAGCTGGAGCACAGAGTGAAGAAGGCAAAGGGGTAACAAGTGCTAATAATAAACACCTCTGGGAACTCCTTCCTTCAAGACTGTTGGAATCCATTTCAGGTGACCACCTCTTAAAGCTCATTGAGAGAATGATGCCAAGAGTGTGAATAGCAGTAATCAGAGCACAGGGTGGTTATTTTGAAGAAACTAGTATATAAAACATGTTTTCAGTTATTTCACCTTTTTTTGTTAAGTACATAAAACTCCACATGTGTTCATTCATAGTTTTGCTATGACTGCTCAACTAATAGTACAATTTGATTTCTTTTTTAGTTTGTCAAGTTCTGCTAGTTTCTTAATTTCCTCGCTTTTTTTACCCTCTGTGAGTTTATAGAGATTATCCAAAAGCTCATAACGTTTCTGTTGCTCCTCCATGAGCTCCTGGAAGTGTTTTTCTTTACTTGCATTGAACTCATTGAACTGCTCAGCCTGCTGCCTGGCCATATCTTCAAATTTATTTTTCATGGCCTTCATTTCTTGATCATGCTTCTTTTTCAGTTCCTCCCATTCCTTCTTCTCTTTCTCTTCTCTAGCCATGATTTCTTCCTCTCTCTTCTTAATGTCCTCCTGCCATTGTCTTTTGATGTCCTCCTCTCTTTCCTGCAGTCGTTTTCTTTCTTCAGCTCTTCTCTCTTCGTCCTCTTGTTTTCTTCTCTCCTGCTCTTCCATCCTTCTTTTCTCCATCTGCTCATACGGTTCTTTCATCTGTGCTTCCATTGTACGCCTTTTTTCCTCATACTCTCTGTCTTTTCTCTCACTTTCTTCCTTCCACTGTCGTTTCTCCTCCTCTCCCCGAAGTCTTTCTTCTTCCATGTCTCTTTCAAATGTCTCTCTCATTCTTTCTTGTTCTTCTTGTTTAGCTCGTAGCTCTTCAGCATGCTTCTGCTTTCTTAGCTGATCCTCTTCCTGTAGTTCCTTTATCTGCCTTTTCTTCTCTTCTTCCCATTCCATCAGTTTACGCTTAAGGTCCTCTTGTATCTCTGTCTTCTCATGTTCTGCCTCTTTTATTCTCCTCTCCCAATCACTTCTCTCGTCCTCTTCCTTTTGTCTCCTTCTATCCTCCTCCAAGCCTCTCTGTTTAAATTCTTCATCTTGACTTTTTCTTAGTTCCTCTATGGCTTGATTTTGCTGAATCTGAAAATGTTCTTTATCTTGTTTGTATTTCTCTTCTCTCTTTTTATCCTCCTCATCTCTTTCACTTAGCTGTTTTTCAAATTCATCTCTTTGCTTTTTATTCTCTATTTCTAACTCAGTTATTCGGCTTTGCCATTGCTGCATTTGCATATTTACTTCGTCTGACCTGGCCTTGTCTTCCATCTCTCGTTTCTTTCTCTCCATTTGATCTTTTTCCTCAAACTCTTTTTTGAGAGCTTCCATCTTGTCTCTAAAATTTCTCTGTAGTTGCTGTTTTTCCTCATCAGCCTTTTGTTTTTCTTCCTCTAGTCTTTTCTTTATCTCTTCCATTTCCTGGTTGTATTTAATTTTCAGTTTCTCCTTTTCATCTTCAATCTCTTTCTCTTTCTTTTTGAGGATTTCCTCAGTTTTCTTTTTGATGGACAGTTCTGCCTCTTCGAACATGCTGTTTGTAAAGTACTTACTTGATGGGTTTGAACTTATCACCTTGTCAATCAGTGTGAGAAGCTCAGAAACTTGGGTGCGGTCATTTTCTTCTTTATTATTAAATGCTATGAATCTGTCTCCACAGTCTCTGAGCAGTTTCCTGACTGGCTCGATGGTACAGGTCTCTACATACTCCTTTAGTGTCTGATCTTCCAGGTCATCTCCTCTAGTGAACAGCACTATACTGAACATTGCAGCTTTTGGCCCGAAGATCATTTTTATCAGATCTAAAGTTTCCACATCTTCCTTGGTGACTCGTCCCACACTCAGTACTATAATGAAAGCATGGGGTCCAGGCGCTGACAATGAGATACACTTCACAATTTCTTGCTGGATTTGTACCGTTGACAGTGTGGCATCAAAGAGACCTGGAGTGTCAATTACAGCAACTGACCTCCCCAGTACTTCACCGACTCCTTTCTGGCAGACTCTTGTCACAGAATTCATACTGGATTTAGTGTCAAATTCACGCCTGTCCAGGATGGTGTTTCCTGTTGCACTCTTTCCATTTCCAGTTTTTCCAATCAGCACGATTCTTAAGCAGCTGGGAGCCTGTGCTTCCTCTTCATCACCTAAAAAATTAAACTGGTTAGAAATTATGTTGCATACAATACAATAAAATACTTTTCACTGATTTTCTTAATGCTGCCAATGTAGCACTACCAGGCACCCTGCACCTTTAAAGGACATCTTCATGTCCCATGCTCTGATACACTGTTGTACATTGTTGTAATTTGCTCTGGATAAGGGCGTCTGCTAAATACTTTAAATGTAAATACATCAACCAACAGATGCCTAGGACTGCCAGCATCACATGGAATGAGGGGATGAAGGGAGAGAGCGCCATCTACCCACCCAGAGAGTGCAAGGGAAATTGTGCTCTCTCTGCCTCAGATTACATCTAATCTATATTTGTCCACTCATGACTCTGATACAATGCAATGCTTCAAATCATACCTCACTGGGCACTCATTCAAGGTGTCATGGCTAGGACAGCTGTCCCCAGCCCACTCATTATCCACTGAAGCCCCTCCCCCCTCGCTATTTTTAATAAACTCCTAAAGACAGAGCTCTTCAAAGAGCACTTACTCCCCTAACATCTCTAACTAACTACCTTCTACTACCAGATCAGGAGAATCTCTCACTATCTTTAATAAACTCCTGAAGACAGAGCTCTTCAAAGAGCACTTACTCCCCTAACACCTCTAACTAACTACCTTCCAGTACCAGATCAGGAGAATCTCTCACTATCTTAAATAAACTCCTAAAGACAGAGCTCTTCAAAGAGCACTTACTCTCCTAACACCTCTAACAAACTACCTTCTACTACCAGATTAGGAGAGTCCCTCACTATCTTTAATAAACTCCTGAAGACAGAGCTCTTCAAAGAGCACTTACTCCCCTAACACCTCTAACTAACTACCTTCTACTACCAGATCAGGAGCGTCCCTCACTATCTTTAATAAACTCCTGAAGACTGAGCTCTTCAAAGAGCACTTACTCTCCTAACACCTCTAACTAACTACCTTCTACTACCAGATCAGAAGAATCTATCACTATCTTTAATAAACTCCTGAAGACAGAGCTCTTCAAAGAGCACTTACTCTCCTAACACCTCTAACTAACTACTTTCTACTACCAGATCAGGAGAATCTCTCGCTATCTTTAATAAAATCCTGAAGTCAGAGCTTTTCAAAGAGCACTTACTCTCCTAACACCGCTAACAAACTACCTTCTACTACCAGATAAGGAACGTTTCTTACTATCTTTAATAAACTCCTGAAGACAGAGCTCTTCAAAGAGCACCTACTCTCCTAACACCACTAACTAACTACTTTCTACTAACAGATCAGGAGAATCTCTCGCTATCTTTAATAAAATCCTGAAGTCAGAGCTTTTCAAAGAGCACTTACTCTCCTAACACCTCTAACTAACTACCTTCTACTACCAGATCAGGAGCGTCCCTCACTATTTTTAATAAACTTCTGAAGACAGAGCTTTTCAAAGAGCACTTACTCTCCTAACACCTCTAACAAACTACCTTCTACTACCAGATTAGGAGAGTCCCTCACTATCTTTAAGAAACTCCTGAAGACAGAACTCTTCAAAGAGCACTTACTCTCCTAACACCTCTAACACACTACCTTCTACTACCAGATTAGGAGCGTCTCTCACTATCTTTAATAAAGTCCTGAAGACAGAGCTCTTCAAAGAGCACTTACTCCCCTAACACCTCTAACTAACTACCTTCTACTACCAGATCAGGAGCGTCCCTCACTATCTTTAATAAACTCCTGAAGACTGAGCTCTTCAAAGAGCACCTACTCTCCTAACACCACTAACTAACTACTTTCTACTAACAGATCAGGAGAATCTCTCGCTATCTTTAATAAAATCCTGAAGTCAGAGCTTTTCAAAGAGCACTTACTCTCCTAACACCTCTAACTAACTACCTTCTACTACCAGATCAGGAGTGTCCCTCACTATCTTAAATAAACTCCTGAAGACAGAGCTCTTCAAAGAGCACCTACTCTCCTAAAACCTCTAACTACTTTCTACTAACAGATCAGGAGAATCTATCGCTATCTTTAATAAACTCCTGAAGTCAGAGCTCTTCAAAGAGCACTTACTCTCCTAACACCTCTAACAAACTACCTTCTACTATCAGATTAGGAGAGTCCCTCACTATCTTTAATAAACTCCTGAAGACTGAGCTCTTCAAAGAGCACTTACTCTCCTAACACCTCTAACTAACTACCTTCTACTACCAGATTAGGAGAGTCCCTCACTATCTTTAATAAACTCCTGAAGACTGAGCTCTTCAAAGAGCACTTACTCTCCTAACACCTCTAACACACTACCTTCTACTACCAGATTAGGAGAATCTCTCACTATCTTTAATAAACTCCTGAAGACAGAGCTCTTCAAAGAGCACCTACTCTCCTAACACCACTAACTAACTACTTTCTACTAACAGATCAGGAGAATCTCTCGCTATCTTTAAGAAACTCCTGAAGACAGAGCTCTTCAAAGAGCACTTACTCTCCTAACACCTCTAACACACTACCTTCTACTACCAGATTAGGAGAATCTCTCACTATCTTTAATAAACTCCTGAAGACAGAGCTCTTCAAAGAGCACTTACTCCCCTAACACCTCTAACTAACTACCTTCTACTACCAGATCAGGAGCGTCCCTCACTATCTTTAATAAACTCCTGAAGACTGAGCTCTTCAAAGAGCACTTACTCTCCTAACACCTCTAACTAACTACCTTCTACTACCAGATCAGAAGAATCTATCACTATCTTTAATAAACTCCTGAAGACAGAGCTCTTCAAAGAGCACTTACTCTCCTAACACCTCTAACTAACTACCTTCTACTACCAGATCAGGAACGTCTCTCACTATCTTTAATAAACTCCTGAAGACAGAGCTCTTCAAAGAGCACTTACTCTCCTAACACCGCTAACAAACTACCTTCTACTACCAGATAAGGAACGTTTCTTACTATCTTTAATACACTCCTGAAGACAGAGCTCTTCAAAGAGCACCTACTCTCCTAACACCTCTAACAAACTACCTTCTACTACCAGATTAGGAGAGTCCCTCACTATCTTTAAGAAACTCCTGAAGACAGAGCTCTTCAAAGAGCACTTACTCCCCTAACACCTCTAACTAACTACCTTCTACTACCAGATCAGGAGCGTCCCTCACTATCTTTAATAAACTCCTGAAGACTGAGCTCTTCAAAGAGCACCTACTCTCCTAACACCACTAACTAACTACTTTCTACTAACAGATCAGGAGAATCTCTCGCTATCTTTAATAAAATCCTGAAGTCAGAGCTTTTCAAAGAGCACTTACTCTCCTAACACCTCTAACTAACTACCTTCTACTACCAGATCAGGAGTGTCCCTCACTATCTTTTTTTTTTTTTTTTTAATAATTTTATTTCTTATTTTTTCCCATTTTCTCCCCAATTTACACAGCCAATTACCCTACCCACTCATTAGGACTCCCCCTATCACTAGTAATGCCCCAACACACCAGGAGGGTGAAGTCCTCCTCCGATACATGTGAAGCCAGCCACCGCTTCTTTTCGAGCTGCTGCTGATGCAGCATTACCGAGCAGCCAGCGCACAGCGGCTCGGCTCAGGTACATCAGCTCACATGCTGCAGACATCACCATAGGAGTGATGTGGGGAGAGAGCACCATCTACCCACCCAGAGGGAGCAGAGACAATTTTGCTCCCTCTGACGCCGGCAGCTTGATGACAAAGCTGCATGAGCTGGGGTTCGAACCGGCGACCTCCTGCTCATAGTGGCAGCGCTTTAGACTGCTGGACCAGTCGGCGCCCCCTCTCTCGCTATCTTTAATAAACTCCTGAACAAAGAGCTCTTCAAATAGCACTTACTCTCCTAACACCTCTAACACACTAACTACCTTCTTACCTCATTTCCTGCTTCCGCTCCTCTACTCCTCTATCCTACTATTTCCCTTTGATCTCCTTTAGGCCCTGTCTTCTATCACTCTATGTACATCACTATAGTAGCCGCTTTGGACAAAAGCGTCTGCCAAATGTAGTGTAATGTAATGTAATGTTTAAATACTAATATAAGTTGTATATAGAGTGTTTTTAAATGAATAGAAATGTAAAAGTATTAATATTAGGGTTTAAATGAAATAAAAACACCTACCTTCTGCCTTTAGTTTTCTCTTCATCTCCTGGATTTCTTTCTCCATTTCGCTCAGCTTTTCATCCATTTCACACTTGACTCTTTTTTCCTGAGCCATAATAAACATGTGAAGGGAATAGGGAGGTGCTTTGATCCTTTTTAGAATTTCATCCACCAGCTTTTCACCTGCTTGTTTGGAGGATTTCCCCATCCCTGTTTCCAAGATTACGTGTCTATCATCACACATAGCAAGAAACTTCCTTATTTCTGGGTCACCTTCAACAAACTCCGTCACAGGCTGTTGAATATTCGGTGTTGTGAATATAACTATTAGATTATCTTTCACTCTGGAGCTAAACATTTTCTGGATCATCTTCATTTCTCCCTTGTCTTCATCAATGAGGGGACCGACAGGAACGATGAAGAGGAAAGCGTGTACTCCAGGATCACAGAGAGAGACACAGCGGAACGCTTCATACTTCACATCTTCCTCCATCAGCAAAGTGTTGCAGAGAGCTGGCATCTTCACCAGGGTAACTGAGCGTCCAGACACTAACCCAGCTCTCACTACACACGTTAAGATGGGCTCTGGACTGTGCTGGATTCTGCCCAGTATGAGATCTAATATAGAGGCTTTCTGTTCTCCATCATTCCCACACAGCACCAAGTTTAACCTCTGAGACACTGAATGAAAAAAAAAAAAACACTAATCAGTTTCGCACAGAGATGCAGTCCCCTACAAAAGTAGCAGAACAGTTCATTTTAAGCGGCAATTAAATTAGACAATTAGACAAACGTTTAACATTTCAAACTTATTTCCAGGTATTTACAAAGGAAAGGCAATTGTATCTAGTTAGATCTAAATATTAAAAAAATACTTCTAACCTAAGTAAGCCGTTAATTCTTAATTAATACTTTCAGTTCAGGGTTAAGTAAAAGAAAAAAAGAGCCGTCAATTCGGACAGTCTCCACCTGCAGCTCATGAAACCTACAGCAAAATTAGTGTCCCTCTCCAGGCAAAACATAGCAGAAAACCAAAGAAAACAAAAATATTCAATTAAATTACCTTGGCTCTCGACAAGAGATGTGATTTCCTCAACACAAACCAAATACTCATCTCGGTCCCTGTTCCACTTGTGCAAGACAATGTTATAAAAGGCCTGAAAACATCTTACAAAGAATGCAATGTATTCATTCCAGAGAATGTGAAAGCAGTGTAACTTACTGCACGGAGGTGAACCTTTTAGACTTTCACTCCTCCGAGCTTGTGGTAAATCTGGGGTAAAAATAAAAGTTACCTGTAATTCTTAGTTTAAGTACGGTCATTTTGATTTTATTTATTGATGTGTAGCATTTATTAATATATTCTTAGACCTAAGTATGGACTTTTGGTAGACATTCTTTTAAGGTTCCTAATTCCAGTTTACTTTACTCTCTAGGTATAAATGAATGTACTTTCTGTCTATGGATGGACACTGTGCTTCCATTTTCCATTCATTCTTTAGAAATGTCAGACCCGCCCGCCATGTAGCTGATTTAGCAACCAGAGTCTGAACAGTAGAGGCTAAAGGCAATGGTAGCTATGGCCATGGCTGGATTGCTGTACGGGCCAGTGGGGCCAGGGGGGGCCTTGCTCAAAACATTTTGCGATGCCTATCAACATTTATGATACAACATATTCTTATTTCTGAGGGCCCCCCATTTTAAGGATTCTCTGACTATTAAGGACTTTGACCCCAGGGCCTCTTGGGTGCCCTAGCCATGTTTTTGGATGAGGCGTTGAGGCCCTGCTCTGACTTCTCCGACTACTGGCTATTAGGGGTCCTAGGAAAGGGGGAGGCATATTTTTAGAGGGCCCTGTTTATGGGAGCACCTACCAGGGGGGCCTAGAGAAGAGCAGGTCATACCAGTAGAGGGCCCTTGATCACGAGGGCCCCAGCTATGTACAGTGATGGGAATAACGGCGTTGAAATAAGCGTAGACAGTACTAACACCATTACTTTATTAGTAACGAGTAATCTAACTAATTACGAGTAATCTAAGTAATTTAATTTTTTAATACTTTGCGCTATAAGATAGATGAGATAGATAAGATAACCGCCTAAGCAATGATTGTTGTCTTTGCTGTCGTGCACTCGTGCACTTCATCTGGCTTATGACACACTCTCTGAGAAGGTGGGGGCCGAGGGGTGGTGGGGTGGGGGTTAACGGGGTGAGTAACACAAAAGTAACGCAATAGTTACTTTTATAGTGGAGTAACTCAGTTAGTAACTCAGTTACTTTTTTAGAGAAGTAACTTGTAACTATAACTAATTACTTTTTCAAAGTAACGTACCCAAAACTGGCTATGGGGCCCCTGACTTCCATAGAAGTCGTTTACCATGGCTCCTTGACTTTCTAGAGACCTACACATAGCCAGGCATTCTCTTCGCCCAGGGGCCCAGACTATCCTTAATCTGTCCTTCTCTATGGCTACACATTTGTTTAGGTCCAGCCCGCCCTCCAGACCAAGTGTTGGGCAGCAGTCAGGCAGCAGAGTGTCTGATATCAATTATGGCTCATATTTCGAGAATAATAATGTGAGGGACTGATTTTCAAAGCTGCTGTAAAAATGGTGGACTCTAATATCTGATTTATTGCAAATAATTTAAACTACTTAAAGGGATATTGTATGTTTCAAAAATATTAAAATATCAAAATCAATCTATATGAGAATGGTTATTGCCTGATTTTAACAGCATTTTTGTCACTTGCCTGTCATTTTCTGCACTGCTTGTTCAGCCATACTCTGTGCTGATGATTGTTGATGCTGTTGCTCTTCTGTTGCAAGTGGAGCCATCACAAATTCCTCCCACATATAGTGACCTCCTCCATTCTCTTCTATCCTCTTCTCCATCAGCTCCACAACAGCAGTCTGACTGCATCCACTTATAAAATCAAAATGCCATTTACTGAATTCTGCAGTGATCTCATTAGAGACAGTCTCTTTAAATGGATCCACACTGCTGCTGCGCTGTGTCAGAACTATGGTGTGTTTACGGGCTTCCTCAGATAAAGAACGGAAGATGAAATTCAGCTGTTTTCTGTCTGCTTCAGTGAAGTCGTCTCGCTGAAGGACCAGAACTATAACATGAGGTCCAGGAGCACACAGAGTCATGCACTCTGACACTCGATCATTCAGTTCATCATTAGTGAGTTCAGGATCGAACAGGTCAGGGGTGATGATGAGTGTGATGCCTCTTCCTTCCACGTTTTCTGTTGCTCCCTGACTGCAGTGAGGAGGAATTTCAGTATTGAACGCATCTCTTCCCAAGATGAAGTTTCCCACTCTTCTGTTTGCCTTGCAATCCTTCCCCAGCAGCAGAATCCGCACTGCATAATGAAACAAAAATATTAATATAATACTTTACTTGTAATAATACAAACCAAATTCAGAAAAAATGGGACAGCATGGAAAGCGTAAATAAAAGTAAAGTGTTTCTTCTATTTACACTTATTTCACTTTTATTTCATAGCAGAGAGTATGAACCAAAGACACTGTATCTCATACTGTATGAAAGTGAAACGAAAGGGCACATATTACAAAAAATGCAATGTTGTAACTCCAGCGAAAATGAATGAAGTGTAACTTACTAAATGGAGGGTCGTAATTAATACTGTGCCTCCACCGAGGTTGTGGTAGATCTGTGGCACAAACATAAGTTACCTGTTATTTTTTGCTGTGGTGATCTTATTGCAGTGAACAATGTTGCAATGTTAGTAGAACATTCTTTGAGAATTACATTACATTACATTACAGGTGCTGGTCAACGAATTAGAATAATTTGAAATAGTGCAATCATGAAATTCTTTGAATGCCTTTTTTGTGCAGAAAGCAAATCAGGTGTTCACCGCACCTGTCCTACTCGTTAGACTAATCACAGAACTCGTTACCTGGAAAAAAATTTGCTCAGCTGAGCTTTCCAAAAGGCCCATTTAGGCCATTTAACTGTGACACTGTTGTTTTATTGAATTAGAATAATGGAGAAACCGTTTCATTGAATTAGAATAATTTTTATTATAATTACAATCATCATTTTCTCAGTATTTTGTGGCTGCCCCCTTGGCTTGTGTGACTGCCTGAAGTCTCCGCGGCATCGATTTGACCAGCTTGTCGCAAGTTTCCGCACTCACAGCTTCCCAGGCAGTGGCGATGTTCTGCTTCAGTTGGTCCAGCGTAGTAGGCTTTCTGTCGCGAATTTTCCGCTTGACGATGGCCCAAAGGTTTTCAATGACATTGAGGTCAGGCGAGTTGGCCGGCCATGCCAAAACTTCAAGCTGTTTTTGAGTGAACCAATCTTTGGTCGACTTTGCCGCATGAGCCGGTGCAAGATCCTGTTGAAATATGAAGTCTTCTTCGCCGAACTGTTCCTCAACAGTCGGAATCAGGAACGTTTCCAGAACATCTTGATATACGGCAGCATTGACAGTCTTCTTGAGGAAGCAGAGTTTCCCTACACCTCGAGCGGACATGCATCCCCAGACCATAACGCTCTGGGGAAACTTGACGGATCTTTTCACGCACTCGTGGTTGTAGGTTTCGCCACCACGACGCCAGACACGAGGACCTTGGTCACCGAAGGAGATGCAGAAGCGTGATTCGTCACTGAAGACCACTTTCTGCCAGTCTTCAGCAGTCCACTCGCCATGTTCTTTGGCCCACTTCAGCCGTTTCTCCATTTGTTTCTTGTTCAGCATCGGTTTTACTGCTGGAACGCGAGATTTGAAGCCGAGTTCGCGCAGACGACGGTAAGTGGTTGATCTGGAGACGTCAGCACCGGTCTGCTTGTTCCACAAGTCGGTGAGCTCGGAAGTGGACTTGAACCGGTTGCTGACTGCGATCTTTCTCAGCTGCTTGTTGTCGCGAGCAGAAGTTTTTTGGACACCGGAACAGTTGGTGCGCTTGCTGCAGTTTTTCTTGAGAGCTTTGCAGACGGAAGACTGGCTGATGCCGAGCTGCTCAGCAATTTTAGTTTGGGTCAAGCCTTGTTGGCGAAGGGCTTGAATTTGAGCCACTATTCTGGTGTCACAGTTAAATGGCCTAAATGGGCCTTTTGGAAAGCTCAGCTGAGCAAATTTTTTTCCAGGTAACGAGTTCTGTGATTAGTCTAACGAGTAGGACAGGTGCGGTGAACACCTGATTTGCTTTCTGCACAAAAAATGCATTCAAAGAATTTCATGATTGCACTATTTCAAATTATTCTAATTCGTTGACCAGCACCTGTACATTTGGCAGACGCTTTTGTCCAATGCGACTTACAATAGTGAAGTACAAAGTAATAGAAGGTAAAAATATCTTTAGACAGGGCCTAAAGGAGGTCAAAGGAAGATAATGGGATAGAGGAGTGAAGGAGGGGAAGAAGGAAATGAGGTTAGAAGTAGTTAGTTAGTTAGAGGTGTTAGGAGAGTAAGTGCTCTTTGAAGAGCTCTGTCTTCAGGAGTTTATTAAAGATAGTGAGAGATTCTCCTGATCTGGTAGTAGAAGGTAGTTAGTTAGAGGTGTTAGGAGAGTAAGTGCTCTTTGAAGAGCTCAGTCTTCAGGAGTTTATTAAAGATAGTGAGAGATTCTCCTGATCTGGTAGTAGAAGGTAGTTTGTTAGAGGTGTTAGGAGAGTAAGAGCTCTTTGAAGAGCTCTGTCTTCAGGAGTTTATTAAAGATAGTGAGAGATTCTCCTGATCTGGTAGTAGAAGGTAGTTAGTTAGAGGTGTTAGGAGAGTAAGTGCTCTTTGAAGAGCTCTGTCTTCAGGAGTTTATTAAAGATAGTGAGAGATTCTCCTGATCTGGTAGTAGAAGGTAGTTTGTTCCACCATTGGGGAACTCTGTATGAGAACAGTCTGGATTGCTTGGTGTGAATGTTTGTTTGGTAAAGCGAGGCGACGTTCATTGGAGGAGCGCAGCGGCCGGGAGGTAGCGTAAGCCTTTAGGAGTGAGTGCAGGTAGGAAGGAGCCTGTTCTGTCATCACCTTGTAGGCGATTGTAAGAGCTTTGAATTTGATGCGAGCATCAACTGTTAGCCAATGGAGCTCAATGAGCAGTGGGGTGACATGTGCCCATTTTGGCTGGTTAAAGACCAGACGTGCTGCTGCATTCTGGATCATTTGGAGTGGTTTTACTACGCAGGCCGGGAGGCCGGTTAGTAGGGCATTGCAGTAGTCGAGGTGTGAGATGACGACTGCTTGTACCAGGAGCTGGGTGGCCTGTTGCGTCAGAAACAGTCAAATTTTTCTGATGTTATAAAGCGCACCCGGTTTATTTTGTTATTTATTATCTCTTGTTGGTTTAGTTTATGTTCTCTTGTTTCACTGGTTTGTTTTGGTTATTGGTTATTCTTTATCTTTGTTACGTGTTTACTTGTTCTTTGTTTACTTGTTATTTATTTATTAAATTATTTATTTCGCCCTACCTGCACTTGCGTTCGTCTCCTCGTCTCCCTGCCTGGGTCACCCTCGTGACAGTAATGTTGTAAAACATTTATTAATTTATTCTTAAAACTAAATATGGGCTTTTAGTAGGCATATATTTCAGGTTAATAATGTATAAATTAAGACAGAACCTGCAAAGGTTTCTGAAAAGTCAATCACTACAGTCCTCCAAAGTTCATGTAGTTTCAGATTATCTAGGAACAGTAGAGTTTCCATAGCCAACCAAACCTCACATTACCAAACACAGAAATGAAGGCGAGTGGATACTTTTGGCATTTTTATCTTTTTTATATGGAAAAACTCCTGAATATTTGTATTATTCTTGTTAGCTGAGTACGTGTAATGTCAAGTGTGAAAAAATATAATAGACACTGGTCTTTAAATATAAAATAATTCTGCACACACATTTCGAATTTTCACTTATTGAATAAGAAAACAGACATAGCATTTTTTTTTCTTTTAATATTTTAACATGTTAAATTCACTGAATCAATAGGGTTGAATCAGGCTTAAAAAGGAACAAAAGTGCGTCCCTTTATGAAATTTAACAATACATGGGCAGTTTAATTTGACCATGATTGTCCAATTAATTCATCCTGTACATCTAATTATTATAATATATAGTTAGTATATTGTTTGTGCAATATGTTATATATTTTTATATACACTGTATATAAAGTTATACTATACATTTGACTCATATTTAGTTGATATTTGATACTTAATGTATAGCAATTTCATCTATCCATCCATCTATCTAGTACGTTTTTTTGTTACATCCGGGTCCCGTTTACTGAGATTTGGCGACACCTAGTGTTTATGTGCGGAACTGCAGGCAAATGCAGCTAAAGGAGTTTGTGAATATGGATAGTTTGGATTATTCTTTCATTTTAAGTCGAGTTCACATCGTTCAGTTTTTAGGAAACCCTGCATGATTAACTACCATTTTTAAAACCTGTTTAACGAAGTAAACAGCGTTACAAAGGCTTTGGGGAGAAGCTCACAGCAGTATAGTTAGATCTGTCCCTGCTGCACGCCTATAAATAGATGCGCCTGTTAAAGATATACTAACAGATTTAGATATACTAAGCCATACTATAAACAAGCCCTGACGCTGCTCGAAGAAAGGGAAAGTTATTTAATTTTTTTAAAGAAACAGTTGCACGTAAAAATGCTAAACCACGCAATAAACAAATGTTTTTTTCCCAGTAGCTGGATACTTACCACTGCTGGACGCCATATCCTGTTCATCTGCTGAAATCAAAAGTGGAATCAGAAAGAGAGAGAGAGAAAGGGGGGTGTATGCTTTTATATCAAGTGGACAAAGTCCAAAAAATAAAGTCCAAAGTCGTATAAAGTCCAAAAAAGTTAATATCAATAATCCCATCATTTAAAAAAGACGCGTTTGGCATGAAAAATAAATAAAATGTTATGTTCAGCTTATTTTACTTATAAAACACATGGTTCAAACTAAAATGAGATGCGTAAATGTAGATTAATATGGGTGTTTATTAGTTCTCAGTTATATGTTATCTATATCATTTATGATATATATATATATATATATATATATATATATATATATATATATATATATATATATATATATATATATATGTTTTCAGTTAATCCGACCCCTTGATATATCCGCCCCTCTGAATCATTGGTTATTTTCTACTTTTTCCAACCAACCATTTAGAAATGTTTTTTTAATCGATTTGCCAATAGATGGCGCTACATGATCAGATATGCGTTCATCTCCTTCTATCTTCACTTACGTTTAGAAGCTTTTAAGGCAAGACAACCCCTTTAAACTGAGAAAAATATAGATTATTCTGCTTTTAAGCAAAAAAATTAAAAATAATAGAATTATTATTGTAAAAAAAATTTTTATCACGGTAAATTAGTACATGTATTTAGTATTAATGTTTATTAACTTAGTTTAGTTAACATAAGCATTGAAAATGACGAGTAAGTCAACCTTACATTAATGTTAAATATTTATTTTTAAATAGGTGTTGTTGAACAGTTTATGAACAGTTTGCTAAGACTGTTTAATTTAATTGTAGTGTCTTCCGTATAGGTTCAAATACCTTAATAGTAATGGCAAGATCACATTACAAGCACACAGTATACAGCTATAATAATATATATTATAAATACAATATGGTTTCAATCCATTAGAAATGGGAGAATTAACTTTTTTTTCAACATACTTTTGTTAAACAAAATTATAAATTTGTAAGTAGCATTTTCAGCAGTGGTTAACTGATTTCTTAGGATAAAACTGATGCGGGTTTTCCATCGAAATGAATGAATTTCTCAGGTTATTATAGTATTAATATAACAGTATAGTATAGTTATGTGTGAGTGTTTATTAGAACACAAGTATATTGAAAGCTGGTTTTGGAGAATATATCAGCATATTCTATCACTATATTATGTTATTTACATTGCAGACGGCCAGTTTTGTGCTCTTCATAATTCAGAAAATTATACAAAATTGAAACCAGAATGGCAGATCAAATTATCTGTAAAACATAGTTTTTTTAATTAAAATAAAGTAAAATTAAATTAAATATGCATGTATTTTTATATAAATGTAACCCTCAACGATTGTGTGTTATTCCTGATAACTCCAAGTCTCTTTTTCTGAGGGGTGGAAAAATGGTCGGGTTACAAAGTTGAAAAAAAACTCTGTTTATTTCACACCGTACGGCTCTGCATAGTAACATCAGCAACAGGCAGCTAACACTCTTTTTCTCCCAACTCCCTCCGTGTGTGTCTGCAGGTCTCGCTCTGAGTGTGTGTGTGTGTGTGTGTGTGTGTGTGTGTTTTACATTATATCACCTCACATTTTAACTTTAATATTTTAACTACGATTTTTAAACTATAAAATAAACACTGACTTATAATGAACTAAATATACAAATTATTTCCCTCTCACATATTTTATTTTTTTATTTTTTTATATAAGCATACAGTTCTTTACATATGTATATGCTAACTGGGCCACCAACACACCCACTTAGTCAGTAAGTCAGTCAGTCGCACACACGTACATAATCGCTTCAAAAAACAGCGTTTGAAATTGCCGCTCTGAGACGCGCTCACACCGCTCTGCGCGCCATGCGGTTCCTCTCACGCTCCTCACAGCTCAGGTGGGGGAATCTGTCCACAGGACAACTATTAGTCGTGCATTGCACAAATGTGATCTTCATGGAAAAGTGGCAAAAAGAAAGCCACTGTTAAAAGAAAAATATAAAATATAAAGTCCGATTTGCAGTTTGTAGCCAGAAGCCGTGTTTGGGGACACAGCTAACGTATGGAACAAGGTGCTTTGGTCAGATGAGACCAAATTTAAAATGTTTGTGTGGCAGAGAATTAACACTGCACATTACTCTGAACACACCATCCCCTGTGAAACATGGTGGTGGCAGCATCATCATGCTCTTGGGCTGCTTCTTTTCAGCAAAGACAGCGAAGTTGATGGGAAGATGGATGGGAAAAAATACAGGGCAATCTTGGAAGAAAACCTGTTGGAGTCTGTAAAAGACTTGAGATTGGGGTGGAGGTTCACCTTCTAGCAAGACAATGACCCTAACATAAAGCCAGAGCTACAATGAAATGGTTTAAAACATATTCATGTTTTTTCATGTTTTGGCCCAGAGTCCAGACCTAAACCCAATCAAGAACTTGTGGCAGGACATAAAAACTGCTGTTCACAGACACTCTTTATACAACCTGGTGGAGCTTGAGCTGTTTTGCAATGGGAAATGGGCAAAAATTTCAGTCTCTAGATGTGAAAAGACACTTCTCAGTTTTTTAATTGTAAAAAAATGTTTTGAATCATGCATCATTTTTCTTTCACAATTGTAAACCACTTTGTGTTGGTCTTTCACATTCAATTCCAATTAAATATATTTATGTTTGTGGTTGTAATGTGACAAAATATGGAAAAGTTAAAAGGGTATGGAAACGTTTGCAAGCCACTATATATATGATAAGATTTAGGGAAAACCTCCCCATGGTAAAACTGGATCTTTTTGAGTTCTTGATTCTATCTTTTCAATTCCTTGTCCTCATTCTTCTTGTCTACATCAATTGCTGTAATTAACCAACATTGGCTGATTAGTTTTGCATTCCAACTAGAATTGCACTAATAAACAAATAAACAATCACTCTTTCCTGGACATTTGCTAGTGCACAATGTGAAGGGTTACCACCCAATCACATACTGTAGATATAGTCAACAGTAGCCCCAGAGGGTCAGTGGGCCTACTTGGGGGAAAAAGTCCAAGGCTTTTTCAGGAAATATCTCTGTATTTGCTGTCTGTCTTCTTGAGCCTTTTGTTTTTGCTCCTCCAGCCTTTTCTTCATCTGTTCCATCGCCTGGTTATATTTGGTTTTCATTTTAGCTATAATCTCTTTCTCTTTCAGAATTTCTTCAAATCTTCTTTTAATGGACATTTCTGCTTCTTGGAACATGCTGTTTGTAAAGAACCGACTTGATATGTTTAAATCAATCATCTCTTCAATCAATGTGAGAAGCTCAGAAACCTGGGTGCGGTCTTGTTTTTCTCTGTTATTAAACACCATGAATCTGTCTCCACAGTCTCTGAGCATCTTCCTGACTGGCTCGATGGTACAGGTCTCTACATACTCGTTTAGTGTCTGATCTTCCAGGTCATCTCCTCTAGTGAACAGCACTATACTGAACATTGCAGCCTTTGGACCAAAGAGCGTTTTTATTGTGTCTAACATTTCCACATCTTCCTTACTGACTCTTCCCACACGCAGTACTATGATGAAAGCGTGGGGTCCAGGTGCTGACATTGAGATGCACTTCACAATTTCTTGATGTACTTCTTCCACCGACATTGAGGCATTAAAGAGACCAGGAGTGTCAATTACAGCAACTGACCTTCCCAGTACTTCACCAACTCCTTTCTGGCAGACTCTTGTCACAGAATTCATACTGGTTTCAGTAACAAATTCATTTCTTCCCAGGATGGTGTTTCCTGTTGCACTCTTTCCATTTCCAGTCTTTCCAATCAGCACAATTCTTAAGCAGCTGGAAACCTGTGCTTCCTCTTCATCACCTGAAAATAACATGAGCACTAGTCAGTACATTTATTGGGTAGAAAGAATGTGAAGTTTGTTGTTATTGTTGCTAAAGCCAGTCCCACTATACACCTAAAGCAAGTTCACATACATTCTCTGAGACAGATATTTCATTCTGTATATAATTAATCGATGTGTTCAACATTTTTTTAATGAGTAACATCAACAAAATCTTTGTGTTAATCTGTTTCTGTGGAAACACTCATGCTGTTTGAGCAGAGGTTTACTATCAATAAAAATAAAATCCATCAAAGAAATAACACAGATATATAAAGAATATTTGTTAAATGACCAATATCAATATGGTATTTAGTATAACACTGACTTTCAATAAATACTGCAGTTTCAGGGATTTGACCCTTGTCCAAGTTTCTCAGTCCTTTACACTGACCCTTTTCCTCATGTATGGGCCACCCTGTCACCTTAACCAACGTTAATAATGTTAATGCAGCAGTTCATGAAAACTCTGGCGGTCAAGATGTGGTCAGCACAACATAGAATACCACACTAGTTTCTAGACCTCATCTTGACCTCCAGAGTTTTCATGAACTTGAACATGCATCCTCTCCGCTTTTAGACTCTTTGGCCCGTTTTTCTGCGCTAGAAATGCGCACTCTCTCCGCTTTTAGACTCTTTGGCCTGTTTTTCTGCGCTAGAAATGCGCACTCTCTCCGCTTTTAGACTCTTTGGCCCGTTTTTCTGCGCTAGAAATGCGCACTCTCTCCGCTTTTAGACTCTTTGGCCTGTTTTTCTGCGCTAAAACTTCACTCTCTCCGCTTTTAGACTCTTTGGCCAGTTTCTGACATCTAGCGTTCAAACTTTAAATCTTACATTATAAAAACCTGCTTAACAGCGGGCCAACTTTCATTCTATTTCTAGTTTGGACACCCCTGCTATAAACAAAACTGAATGTTGGCAAAATGTTAGAGTTCACTCTCAAAAACTGTAGTTTCTTCACCAGCAGAGCAGAGAGTGTCCAAATAATCTTTTGAATAAAAATAATTCACAACTAGACATAGATTGTTAAAGAAGATATTAAGAAGTACAGAGGACCTTGAACTTGAATTTCTAAAATTCCTAATGAAGAACATTAACACATTTAACATAAATGTAGAAGTATTTTTTTTTGCTTTGCTTAAAGCCAAAGCACCTATAGGTATACCTTGCTGAAGCTTTGTCTTTAAATCCTGGATTTCTTTCTCCTTTTTGTTCAGCTCTTCTTTATACTCCTCCTCCACTTCACGTCTGACTCTTTCTTCCTGAACCGTCATATACATGTGAAGAGAATAGGGCGGTGCTTCGATCCTCTTTATAATTTCATCCACCAGCTTTACACCTGCCTGCTTGGAGGATTTCCCCATTTCTAGCTCCACAATTATACACTGCTCAAAAAAATAAAGGGAACACTCAAATAACACATCCTAGATCTGAATGAATGAAATATTCTCATTGAATACTTTGTTCTGTACAATGTTGAATGTGCTGACAACAAAATCACACAAAAATCATCAATGGAAATCAAATTTATTAACCAATGGAGGCCTGGATTTGGAGCCACACACAAAATTAAAGTGAAAAAACACACTACAGGCTGATCCAACTTTAATGTAATGTCCTTAAAACAAGTCAAAATGAGGCTCAGTATTGTGTGTGGCCTCCACGTGCCTGTATGACCTCCCTACAACGCCTGGGCATGCTCCTGATGAGGTGGCGGATGGTCTCCTGAGGGATCTCCTCCCAGACCTGGACTAAAGCATCCGCCAACTCCTGGACAGT
This sequence comes from Astyanax mexicanus, assembly GCF_023375975.1. Classification (NCBI taxonomy): domain Eukaryota; kingdom Metazoa; phylum Chordata; class Actinopteri; order Characiformes; family Acestrorhamphidae; genus Astyanax; species Astyanax mexicanus. The sequence continues at coordinate 34,720,494 of NC_064428.1, forward strand.
CTGTGGTGCAACGTGACGTTGGTGGATGGAGCGAGACATGATGTCCCAGATGTGCTCAATCGGATTCAGGTCTGGGGAACGGGCGGGCCAGTCCATAGTTTCAATGCCTTCATCTTGCAGGAACTGCTGACACACTCCAGCCACATGAGGTCTAGCATTGTCCTGCATTAGGAGGAACCCAGGGCCAACCGCACCAGCATATGGTCTCACAAGGGGTCTGAGGATCTCATCTCGGTACCTAATGGCAGTAAGGCTACCTCTGGTGAGCACATGGAGGCTGTGCGGCCCTCCAAAGAAATGCCACCCCACACCATTACTGACCCACTGCCAAACCGGTCATGCTGAAGGATGTTGCAGGCAGCAGACCGCTCTCCACGGCGTCTCCAGACTCTGTCACGTCTGTCATGTGCTCAGTGTGAACCTGCTTTCATCTGTGAAGAGCACAAGGCGCCAGTGGCGAATTTGCCAATCCTGGTGTTCTCTGGCAAATGCCAAGCGTCCTGCACGGTGTTGGGCTGTGAGCACAACCCCCATCTGTGGACGTCGGGCCCTCATACCATCCTCATGGAGTCGGTTTCTAACCGTTTGTGCAGACACATGCACATTTGTGGCCTGCTGGAGGTCATTTTGCAGGGCTCTGGCAGTGCTCCTCCTGTTCCTTCTTGCACAAAGGCGGAGGTAGCGGTCCTGCTGCTGGGTTGTTGCCCTCCTACGGCCTCCTCCACGTCTCCTGGTGTACTGGCCTGTCCCCTGGTAGCGCCTCCAGCCTCTAGACACTACGCTGACAGACACAGCAAACCTTCTTGCCACAGCTCGCATTGATGTGCCATCCTGGATGAGCTGCACTACCTGAGCCACTTGTGTGGGTTGTAGAGTCCGTCTCATGCTACCACGAGTGTGAAAGCACCACCAACATTCAAAACTGACCAAAACATCAGCCAGACAGCATAGGTTCTGAGAAGTGGTCTGTGGTCCCCACCTGCAGAACCACTCCTTTATTGAGTGTGTCTTGCTAATTGCCAATAATTTCCACCTGTTGTCTATTCCATTTGCACAACAGAAGGTGAAATTGATTGTCAATCAGTGTTGCTTCCTAAGTGGACAATTTAATTTCACAGAAGTTTGATTTACTTGGAGTTATATTGTGTTATTTGAGTGTTCCCTTTATTTTTTTGAGCAGTGTATATCTATCATGACACACAGCAAGAAAGTTTCTTACTTCAGGGTCAACTTCAATAAAATCCGTCACAGGGTGTTGAATATTAGGTGCTGTGAATATAACTATTATATTATCTTTCACTCTGGAGCTGAAGAGTTCCTGGATCTTCTCCAATTCTCCTTTGTCTTCATCAGTGAGGGGACCGACAGGAACGATGAAGAGGAAAGCACTGACTCCAGGATCACAGAGAGAGACACAGCGGAGAGCTTCATACTTCACATCCTCCTCTAATAGCTCTGATAGTGTGTTGCAGAGGGCTGGCATCTCTACTAGGGTAACTGAGCATCCAGACACTTCTCCAGCTCTTGTCACACATGTTAAGCTGGGCTCCAGACTGGGGTTGGAACTGAACTGCTTCTGGCCCAGTATAAGATCTGATATGGAGGCTTTTAGTGCTGCATCAGTCCCACACAGCACCAAGTTCAACACTGAATGAAAAAGAAAACAAGCTTGTACTATTAGTCAGGTTTAGAACAGAGATATTTACAAATAATAAAAAAAAGAAAAACACATAAGCAGAAATAATAATGGTGTGATGACATGGCATGGTCTTCCAAAAATATAAAGACTTAGACTAGGCCATCCTTTAAGGGACGTTTTAGCATGTTTAGCATGGTCTTCCAAAAATATAAAGACTTAGACTAGGCCATCCTTTAAGGGACGTTTTTAAAATTTTGAATCACAGTTTTAAGAAAGAAGTTTTCAGATCCTGCCTTTGCTGTTCATGTGATTAAACTAACATTCCAAAATGCAAGTAAAATGTGCAGTCTGGTAAAGGACATCATGAAAAGATGTATTTTCTTTCAAGTCAACTAGAGGATAACATTCTCGCCCCAATTGCCAACACTGAATGAAGTAACACCTCATCTGATTATCTCTGCAGTTTGAGGCATTTTGAAGACTTCAAAAATAATAGAGAGACACTATAATGTTTTAATTAAGTACCATTCAGTTCAAAGAGAACACATGTGAAGGCATTCTCTGAAGATGCTGGTTTAATATTTTTTCAGACAGAAAAAAGGGATGCAATTTTATATGTATTGGAAATAAGTCTAAAACCTAACAGCTCTATTACATGTTATTTCTATACAGTTTTTCTGTCTTTTCTTCCTGTTCACTCCTGTTCTCTTTAATTTCCTCCTCCAAACGAGTGGTCCTTCACGAGGAAAGACGTAGTTTGTGTCTTTGTGGAAAAAGAACAGAAAAGGATGCTGCTAAACACTTAAACCCCTCCATAAAGTCTTTGTAAAGAGCTTGCTATTATTCACAAGCCATTCAGCTCCAAACTGTCAGCCTCTGCATTTTTATAGTCAGCATGTTGAGGCTGATCAAGCAGATGTGGTGTTATTTTTTGTCCGTACAATTTGACTGACAATTTGACCATACAATGTAGAAAATTAATGCAGTGTAACTTACTAAATGGAGGATCAGGAAGACTTTGCCTCCTCCGAGGTTGTGGTATGTCTGTGGCACAAACATAATTTTCCTGTTATTTAACAGTGTTAACAATGTTACAATATTAGTAGAACATTCTCACAAAATTACCACTTACTTGAAACCTTCAAGATTAAGTTATTTCTCACAAACATTTTATTATGAAACATTTAACTTTTCCTGTTCTACTTTTACTGAGAGGCGGAGCTTAATCCCTGAACCAGCTCCATAATTGACAGCTTTCCTATTTGCAGTCAGTGACCAGTCTCCTCATTAATAAAACAGCTGAGCTGAGTGGGAGCAATATAATTTTTGGGGAGGACCAGAGACTGTAAAAAAGATGGATGTCGTGTCGCCGTTTCCATTCATTCAATGAAAATAAAGCGAAAATCTTCCATGTTGGCGATCCTGAAACCCGAGTCTGCGCAGTAGAGACCAGAGGAGGGAGAAAGACTGTGGAGACCCACCCCGGCTAGGTGTAATCCAGCCCTTTTACAATAACCACACCTTTTTGAATAGAGCTGAATAATGTTTTAAATAATGAATTCTTTGAGGATATAAAAATCTGAAAATATAAGCAAGGGTTACATTAGCTGTTGCATTTAAATAATGGAGGTAGAATTACAGTATATTGAAAAAATGTGATTGAAAGTGATTGATGTGATTGAAAGTTGTCCGTAGTTGTCCGTTTTGGGGATGGGCGGGGTTCAGGGCTGAACTGGGACAAAAAATTGGCCCTGGCATTTTTGGTTTAGAACGGCCCCTCATAACTTGCGGAGCACAACCAACTTGTAATTTATGTATGTGGGGTTACAGAGAAGCATAATGTATCATCAGCATATTAAATATAAGTAGTTTATTGTCTATTATTAACTCCATTTTTGTCTGCTCTGTGTAGTTCAATTGATTTTTTATCTTTTTTATTGAAATCATCTCTAGTATGTATTTTTTTTATTTCTTTGATACAACAGTTCAATTCTATTTTTTCAGGTTAAAGGTGCTTCCTCCTTTAAACAGCTATAACATGTATTTGTATCAGGCTACAAACAGGACATTCTTTATAGCCTCACCATTATCAACTTCATAATAAAAATTAAACTTTATTATAATCATGTTTTGTTTTTTGGGATGGAATGTTGTAACGGGGCTCGAGCTCTTTTATTAAATACTGGAAATTAGGGTTCTCTCCAACTCTCATCATGTGAGGATCTTTTGATCTAGGTGGAACAAACAAACAATGAGCCTGATGGCCCTTTATTAAAATAAAAAACAACAGCATTACTTTATTACTACAATTTTTTCCCTTATTACTGGATGCATTTTAGTGTTCTTTTTAAGAAATATCAGCTTTAAATTGATAAAATTAAATTATATTAGTGGTGTCAATCACTTACATCAGAGAGAGAAAGCGAGAGAGAAAGAGAGCGAGCGAGAAAAAGAGAGACAGTCAAAGAGAGCGAGCGAGCGAGAGAGAAAAAAAGGTAGAAAGCGAGAAAAAGAGAAAGAGAGCGAGCAAAAAAAGAGAGAGACAGTCAGAGACAGAGAAAAATGGGAAAACACAACAGGAACGCTAATTATTAAATTATGTTATCACGGGTTTTGGTTACAGCTTTACCCAAGCTGTTTATAAATATGGATAGTTTGGATTATTCGTTAATTTTAGGGCGAGTTCACATCGTTCATTTTAATTCCGGAGGTTTTGGAAACGCTACATATTTTAAGACCTGTTTAGCGAAGTAAACAGCGTTACAGGGGCTTTGGGAGAAACTCACGGCAGTATAGTCAGATCTGTCCCAGTGGCCGTATAAATAGATGCGCCTGTTACAGATATACTAACAGATTTAGACATATTAAGCTATACTATGAACGCTGCTCTGCGTAATAAACGGAAATTACTTAATTTTCCATGTTCAATGTGAAAATGCCCAAACACGCGGTAAACATCTATTTTTAGTCAGTAACTGGAAACTTACCACTGCTGGACGCCATCTCCTGTTGATCTGTTCATCGGCTGAAACTAAAAGTGGAATCAGAGAGAGAGAGAGGGGGGGCGGTGAAATATAAACCCCACTCTCTTCTGGATAAATCCCTGTGTGTTTTTATCTCAAGTGGACCATACCAGGTCCAAAAAAGTTATAATCCCATCAATAAATTGAATAAATTAAAACAACATTTTGGCATATATAAATAAAATATCAAATAAAAAAATCTATAAATATTAGATAAGATCAGATCAATAAGACTACTTGTTTAGGTGCTACATATTTACTGCATAATAAAAAAAGTTATCCGTACTTTAGATATCCGTACCTCTCATTATCTTAGCTGACGTTTTGCAGGTTTTAAAGCAAGACAACCCTCTTTAAACTAAGAAAAATAGAGTATTCTGCACTTAGGCAACACATTTCTCAGTTTATTTTAGTATTAGTATAACAGTATAATATAGTTATTTGTGAGTGATTATTAGAATACCAGTGTAATGAATGCTCGTTTGGAAACCAAGACGGCAGATTTAATGATCTATAAAACATACTCGCCCACAAACACTGGATAGTATGAGTTGTAGATCGGCGAATCTGCGCAGGCGCAGTCACAGCTGTTTATATCAAAAAGCGCGGGAATTCAGCTCTGAGGTAAATCGTTAGCTAACTGGCTAATTTTACCTCAGACCCTCTCTTCCCTGTAGACGCTACACTTTGCTTATTACAGGTAAAATCAGCGTATAATAAAACGTACACTAATATAGGTTTTATTTTTTATATATGTTTTAATAATTGATTTATTTTTATATTATATTTTTAATTCCCTGTAGTTTAATTAGCTGTTTTTACTGTATTTGTGAGGACATGGGCTCTTTCTCTTCAGATTGTTCATATTATTTAGCTAGCTAATTATAAACCCAGGCTAGAAAATTACATAGCTAACTAGCCAGCTAGGTTTGCTAAAACTAACAAGAAAAATAGACAAGTGAAGACAGACAGACTTATTGGGGGTATGATATGTCAAACAGAAATAAGGATGACAGTTATGTAAATATCTAATATATAAAAATCATTTCCATACAAAGAAGTTTTTTTTTTTTTTTTTTTTTACAGGTTTTTGATATAAACAAATATTTATCTACTGAGATTTAGATTATTCAGGGATTTAGATTATTATTAAGAAAAGAGAGAAGGAACATATACACAAAAAACAGTAAAAATACAGACCACACTTGTATTACATTTGAAATAAAACTTGGTTTTATTTAATGACAAATTGGGGTTCATATAATGATTAGAAGCATTGGTTTAAACACACATGCATCATCCATAATGGTAATCATCCCAAAGCAATGCTTAATTTAACTGCGAACATTAAATCATCCTGCTTAAGCATTACAAAATTTACAAATTAAATAAGAAAAGAAGGAACATACACACACAGTAAAAACACAGCCTGCATATATATACCAATAAGTAGGCCTAACACTATAATTACATTATCGACTTATCGTACAATAAGCGGATATGACATAAAAAATATTAGATAATTGTGATATCATCTGTTGTGTTTATTTGTATGTTTTGTTCACATTCATATATGTAGCAGTAACAAGTATTTTAATTAGTCATACAGCACCAGACCAATGCTTCAACTCCATATACACAGTGTGCAGTGACTACAGTAGTTAAAGGAAATAGTATATATTTCCCAAACTATGATAATTAAATTGTGTTTTCTTTAAAAGGATATAATGTCTTTGTTATGCTATAATATTACCATTATGACAGTGGCATTTGTCTTAAAACAACAATAATATCATTTATCACAATAAGTTTCTTATTGTGACAAGCCTACTTATGAGATATGCTGCTACAGATGCAGCAGACTGTGATAAGTAGGGCTGAGTACCACTGATTTACCAAATCTACTGGATTCAATTTTTGATTCAGTTTGAATGATGACAAGAGTGAGCAAAGCCGTAATCAGAGCACAGGGTGGCTATTTTGAAGAAACTAGAATATAAAACATGTTTTCAGTTATTTCACTATTTTTTGTTAAGTACATAAAACTCCATTTGTTCGTTCATAGTTTTGATGCCTTCAGTGAGAATCTACAATGTAAATAGTCAGGAAAATGTCTGAAGAAAACGCATTGAAAAAGAGAAGGTGTGTCCAAACTCTTGGCCTGTACTTTATATGTAGAAGAATATATATTTAATACACACAAAAACAGTTACCCATCCTCAAATGGATCCTTGCCTAATACATGCATGTTATTCATCATATGAATAAAATAGTTTTTCTGCAGCATCATTTCACTACAGCATCATTCGTTACAACTGCTATGACTGCTCAACTAATAGTACAATTTGATTTCTTCTTTATTTTGTCAAGTTCTGCTCTTAGTTTCTTAATTTCCTCGCTTTTTTTACCCTCTGTGAGTTTATAGAGATTATCCAAAAGCTCATAACGTTTCTGTTGCTCCTCCATGAGCTCCTGGAAGTGTTTTTCTTTACTTGCATTGAACTCATTTAACTGCTCAGCCTGCTGCCTGGCCATATCTTCAAATTTATTTTTCATGGCCTTCATTTCTTGATCATGCTTCTTTTTCAGTTCCTCCCATTCCTTCTTCTCTTTCTCTTCTCTAGCCATGATTTCTTCCTCTCTTTTCTTAATGTCCTCCTGCCATTGTCTCTTAATGTCCTCCTCTCTTTCCTGCAGTCGTTTTCTTTCTTCAGCTCTTCTCTCTTCGTCCTCTTGTTTTCTTCTCTCCTGCTCTTCCATCCTTCTTTTCTCCATCTGCTCATACTGTTCTTTCATCTGTGCTTCCATTGTACGTTTCTTTTCCTCATACTCTCTGTCTTTTCTCTCACTTTCTTCTCTCCACTGTCGTTTCTCCTCCTCTCTCCGAAGTCTTTCTTCTTCCATGTCTCTTTCAAATGTCTCTCTCATTCTTTCTTGTTCTTCTTGTTTAGCTCGTAGCTCTTCAGCATGCTTCTGCTTTCTCTGCAGATCCTCTTCCTGTAGTTCCTTTATCTGCCTTTTCTTCTCTTCTTCCCATTCCATCAGTTTACGCTTAAGGTCCTCTTGTATCTCTGTCTTCTCATGTTCTGCCTCTTTTATTCTCCTCTCCCAATCACTTCTCTCGTCCTCTTCCTTTTGTCTCCTTCTATCCTCCTCCACGCCTCTCTGTTTAAATTCTTCATCTTGACTTTTTCTTAGTTCCTCCATGGCTTGCTTTTGCAGATTCTGAAAATGTTCTTTATCTTGTTTGTATTTCTCTTCTCTCTTTTTATCCTCCTCATCTCTTTCACTTAGCTGTTTTTCAAATTCATCTTTTTGCTTTTTATTTTCTATTTCTAACTCAGTTATTCGGCTTTGCCATTGCTGCATTTGCATATTTACTTCGTCTGACCTGGCCTTGTCTTCCATCTCTCGTTTCTTTCTCTCCATTTGATCTTTTTCCTCAAACTCTTTTTTGAGAGCTTCCATCTTGTCTCTAAAATTTCTCTGTAGTTGCTGTTTTTCCTCATCAGCCTTTTGTTTTTCTTCCTCTAGTCTTTTCTTTATCTCTTCCATTTCCTGGTTGTATTTAATTTTCAGTTTCTCCTTTTCATCTTCAATCTCTTTCTCTTTCTTTTTGAGGATTTCCTCAGTTTTCTTTGTGATGGACAGTTCTGCCTCTTCGAACATGCTGTTTGTAAAGTACTTACTTGATGTGTTTGTGTTTTTCACCATTTCAATCATTGTGAGAAGCTCAGAAACCTGGGTTTGGTCTTGTTTTTCTCTGTTATTAAATGGTATGAATCTGTCTCCACAGTCTCTGAGCATCTTCCTGACTGGCTCAATGGTACATTTGTCTACGTACTCCTTTATTGTCTGATTTTGTAGGTCATCTCCTCTAGTGAACAGCACTATACTGAACATTGCAGCCTTTGGACCAAACAGCATTTTTATTGTGTCTAAAGTTTCCACGTCTTCTTTGCTGACTCTTCCCACACTCAGTACTATGATGAAAGCATGAGGTCCAGGTGCTGACAATGAGATGCACTTCACAATTTCTTGCTGTATTTCTTCCATTGTCAGTGAAGCATCAAAGAGACCTGGAGTGTCAATTACAGCAACTGTCCTCCCAATTATTTCACTAACTCCTTTATGGCAAGCTTTTGTTACAGAGTTCATACTGGCTTCAGTAACAAATTCATTTCTTCCTAGGATGGTGTTTCCTGTTGCACTCTTTCCATTCCCCGTCTTTCCAATCAACACAATTCTTAAGCAACTGGAAACCTCTGCTTCCTCTTCATCACCTGGAAATAGCAATACTACTTGTTTTATATTACCATGTGATTTTACAATGACATACATGCTTTTAATATTTATTTTTAGTCCTTTTTTTATCTTTTGACATGAGCAGACATGTTCTTTATATACCGTAATAGCCTGGCAAGAAGGAGAACAACAGAATTTAGTCTAAAACAATAAGTAGCAAAAGCAGTAGAAGCGTGTATGAGGAAAATATATTCCTCATGCAGTTCTTAAATATGTTAACCTATATGTACTGTTTGCATTAGGTTTTGAAGATAGGGTGGCAGCTGTCAAAGAAGAGTTTTGCAAATGAGTGTTTTTAAAAATGTGAATGTAAACTGTATTGCCATATTCAAATAGAGGGAGTAGATTCAAACATCTGAATGAGTGAATATGGTGATGTAAGAAGCCACTTAATATAACCATCAGACACACAAAAGTATGGTACCCAGGAAGTCTTTAAAAGGAGTGACATTCTTTCACTATGTGCCTGAAAGAGAGTACGCCAACATGGTTTGAACTGGTTTGGGTCTAAATTTCCCTGTTTATGTCGATTACTTTGCTTTTACTATATTTCGTGAATACGCTGTCCAAAATTACTACTGAAGAGCTTTTTTGGCAAGATATAAATGCAAAAGTATTTATCTCAGGGTATATTTAACATCAATTCACCTACCTTCTGCCTTTAGCTTCATTTTTAGCTCCTGGATTTCCTTCTGCTGTTTGCTCAGTTCTTCTTCATACTTCTTCTCCACTTCGTGTCTGACTTTTTCTTCCTGAGCCATCATATACATGTAAAGAGAATACGGTTGTGCTTTGATCCTCTTTATAATTTCATCTACCAGCTTTTCACCTGCCTGCTTGGAGGATTTCCCGATCTCTGTTCCCACTATTATATAATGATCTTCACTCAAAGCAAGAAACTTCCTGATTTCTGTGTCATGTTCAATAAAATCTTTAACAGGCGGTTGCATAGTAGATGTGGTAAAAATAACTATTAGGTTATTTTTCACTCTGGAGCTGAACATTTTCACAATCTTCTCCACTTCTCTTTTGTCAGCATCAGTGAGGGGACCGACAGGAACGATGAAGAGGAAAGCATGGACTCCAGAATCACAGAGAGAGACACAGCGGAGAGCTTCACACTTCACATCTTCCTTAAGAATCCTGCAGAGGGCTGGCATCTTCACCACGGTAACTGAGCGTCCAGACACTTCTCCAGCTCTCTTTACACATGTTAAGCTGGGCTCCAGACTGGGGTCGGACCTGCGTTGGTTCTGGCCCAGTATAAGATCTGATATAAGGACTTTAAGTGCTCCATCAATTCCACACAGAACCAAGTTCAACCTCTGAGATTCTGAATGAATAAAAAACAAGCTTGAAATATTAATCAGGTTTTTAATGCAGTTTTTACACTATTTGTTTCTATGTAGGGATCTATACATGCATTTCTTTCCAAAATTCTGCTTTACTTTTTCTTAGTTTCTTTTGCTTTCTTTCAGATTTCTTTCAAAATGAATACAAGGCAGCTAGCCTGAGGCTTCAGCTTGCTTTTTTAGATTGTGCTGCTTTGCTGACAAGGCAAAAAGAGCTGTAGTGGTGCTGTCAAGGCCAGTGGTAACCCCAGTGCTCCTCTTGTGGTTGAAAAAGTAAAACTAAGTCTCCAGCAGGGTCTCAAGCATACACTATTGGAAATGCAGCGGCACTGACCAGGTAGACAGAGCTGTAACCTACAAGACACATAGCAGTGCTACAGCATTGGGCCATTGCCGCCAACCAGACCTTGGAAAGTCTTCAGCTTCAATTGTGTTGACATGCAACTCAGGGAGCCCTCCCCATCCCTGTTAATCTGGCCTGAATCCAGGGCAATGTGCCTGAGTATGGGAGCAGTTGTGAACCCTGGACACTCCCTGGAGTGAACGGTATGCTGACAACCCCAGCAAGTACAGCAGAGCCAAAGCCAGAGTGAGTGAGGCAAAAGGGGGAAGATAAAGATGGTGGTAGTTTATCCAGGGCCAATAGGGAAAGGTTTTTACCCACAATGAAAGCTGAAGACTTCCCATTGACATTTTTGTTAATAGAGAGAAAGTGCAGAAAAAAATACTGTTGGTACCAGTCCCAAATTCCAGGCACAAGTTTTGGTTCAAATGTGAATGATACCCAAATCTTGAAACTTTGCTGACTGATTTAGCCAGCAAGAATCAGTGAGTGCTTTACAATGCACAGCCACTAATAAGATAATGAGTATTACTTACCCTCACTGTCCTGTTTACCTCTTCCAGCAAATCTCTGGAACAGACTCACAATCCTTGTATCTGGCTCTGAAATATTCAATTAATATATTAAATTAATATAGTGGAAATATTACAATTTATATGAGAATAGTGTTGATTCTGTTAACTGACTTATTTAACATAGCAGTTAAACTCTAAACATTTTCAAGGGGATTGTACATTGAACAGGCTAATTAAAAATAAAATAAATTAATAAAATAAATTAAACTGTTTTTAACAGATTTTAACATCATCTGTCTCTGTGTTTCTGACTTGCTGTTCTTTTTCCACACTTTGTTCCTTCTCTATTTCTCCAGTCTGTGTTTTTTCTGTTTTTAGTGCTGTTGCCTAGACTTTTTCTGTTACAAGTGGGGTCATCACATCACATTTATTCTCTGTACTGTTTTGTTCTGTTATTTGTTTGTTGTTTGTTATTTGTTTGTACTGAGCGGGTCAACCCGAGTAGGATGGGTTCCTCTGACTGAGTCTTGGTTCCTTCCAAGGTTTCTTCCTCTTAAAGGGAGTTTTTCTTGCCACTGTGCTGCTTATAAGAGGCGTGGACCTGTTTTTCTCTGTAAAGCTGCTTTGTGACAACCTTTGTTGTAAAAATCGTTATAGAAATTGAATTGAATTGAATTGAATTTAATCACATAGGGGATCACAGAGTGTATATTTGTTATAGATAGTTTTGAAAAGAACAGAGTTGTTTTGTTATGCATTCTTCTCTGGTCCGGAACTAAAGCAGACGAGCTCAGATGAATCACTACATTTCTTCAGATTCTCTAAATTTTTTATGATATTATGGGCTTTAGATGGTAAAACATCCAAAGTTTTTTTAGAAACACTTACTTTTACAGCCTTTTGTTGTCCCATCCCAACTTTTTTTGGAATACTTCATGCCTGAAAAACAGAAATGGATGGATCAAATAAAAGTCAACTGTTAGAAACAAAAAAAGATTTTTTGTTTAATTTGCATTTTTTATACAATCAAATATATATATATATATGAATTCAGTGAAACTTACAAGGAGGTGGGGAAAGACTTTGCGCTCTCCGAGGTCGAAATAAATCTGTGACAAAAACATAATATACAAGGTTTTTTCTGCTTTACTAATGTTCTTTACATGCACAATGGTAGCACAATGTTAACCCCAACGCCCCCACAGACACATAAATACATAAACATAAACACACACAGATACATAAATATAGTGATATGTATCCATTGTTAATAAAAAATATATATTATTATTGTTATTATTATTATTATTATTATTATTTATTATGTTTTGGGCACCTCAAATGCAAAATTATGTAAGTTTTAACATGTTCATTTTATAGATGCCAATATTCCTTTATAGCTTTTTTTATAAGTTTAAAAACAATGGCTAAAGTTAAACAGGTTTTATTTATCTTGTTATTATGAATTATTATTATTGTTCTTTATATTACAGTCAGAATATACAAAGGAGTATATATCCTATTTTTATTTTTATTCAGTTTATTCCTATTGTTTTATTTTTATTCAGTATTTTGAAGAGTTTGATATTTCCTGGTAAGATAATAATGATTAACTTAATGTGCATTAAATACACGTTCTTCAGAAATAAACTTGTTTTTGAACATTAGACTTAGAAATTAAACAAATTCAACATTAAATTAAGTAAATAAACAGTATTTTTAATGCTGTGGAATGAACAGAAGGTATATTATGGTTTACTCATTTTCAAATAAATGTATATTTATATAATAAATGTGTGTTTTAGATGTATTATTATTATTATTATTATTATTATTATTATTATTATTATTATTATTATTATAGGGTTTATGCGGATCCCTTTTCTCGAGATTTGGCGGCCCCTGTCGTTTATGAGCTGAACTGCAGGTAAATCCAGTTGTATAAGTAGTTTCTGAATAACGGATAGTTTGGGTTTTTCGTTCATTTCGCAGCGAATTCACATCGTTTACTTTACTTCCGGGTTTTTTTTAAAAAACGCTACGTAATTAACGATCATCCTTACGAACTTTTCAACGAAAACACAGCGTTACGGGGGATTTGGGGTGGGGGACTCGCCCCAGTATGATCGGATCTGTCCAAATCCGCCTGTTATAATAAACTAACCTGTAAATAAACAAGACGTGGAGCTGATCCGCTTAGTTACCGGACACGTGTTTTATTTTCCTGATCTTTTTAAATTAATTTAATGTGAAAAAACGCTGCACGGCGTAACCCACATCTATTTTTATTCAGTAACTGGATACTTACCACTGCTGGAGGCCATCTCCTGTTCTTCATCTCATGAGCTGAAATCAAAAGTAGAATCAGAGAGAGAGTTTTGGGAGGAGGGGTAAGGGTGGGGGTGGGTGGGGGGTTTAATTTTCAAGAAAGTTAGTTCAGTAAATTAACATCTTACTCTATTTTTATAACCCTTTATTGATTATCTAACAGTGTTAAACACTCAATTTCATGTCTTTATATATTGTTTAAAAACTCTAAAAGCAACCTAAAGCAATTAACGATAAAGTAAAATCAGTACAGTTAAAATCAATAAATGAGACTAATAATTTATTATCACTACTTTATACTAATTATTATTTACACTTGTAAATAAACCTTACAAATCGTTGTCTCTGCCTCTTATTCAGTGGTTCTTTGCTTATGTTAACGTAAAATAGGTAAAATATTCATATTTTACACATAGTTTACACAGATTGTTTTTACTTAATTGCAATGTCTTTACTCTTAAAGAGCTACTAAACCGTAAACCATATTATTTTCATTAATATCTAAAATGTGTTCATTTAAAGCAATGAAACATATCAATCCTGTTTAAAATTATTATAAAAATGTCCTAAAATCATTTATTGCGTAATTTCCACCTCTGCAGCGCCCTCTCAGGTTCAACTGTGCTATAGGCATGTACTAAAGTACACAGACACATCACAATATGCAGATCAGTCAATCAATAATACAACATCCCAGCTGACGTGCAACCATCTTCGCTCACCGCTATCAGAGGCACACTGCTGCTGTTGCAGCTCAGCCAATCAGCTCTTCCTCCTGCCCCACCCCTAAACCCATACATCACCAAGTGTCCCTCCCAAACTACTCCTCCCATTTGTTAGCCTTTTTTCAAATTTGAGCTGAGAGTGGAATCAGCTAAAATCAGGAGTTTTAGTTAGCCTTTAATTTCTTAAGTCTTAAAGAGACATTAAACTCTAAAATATTTTTTTTCATTATTAGTTTAAATGTGTTCCTTAGAAGTCATAAAACATACCAGCCCTGCCTAGAATTTGTATAAATTTTTCACACTGTAAGATAAAAAAAAAGGTTTATTGCTGTTATTCCCACCTCTGCAGCTTCCTCACAGTTTCATCTGTGCTATAGGTGTGGATGATGTTTCTGTGTACTTTGCTATGAAAACATTGAGGGCTAAAAAAATAATCTTAAACTGACAGTTTGGTATTATTTACCCATTTTGCATTTGCATTTTGCCACATCTTTAGCTTTTCACTGTTAAAAAAGAAAACCTAAATGCATAATGCATTTTCATTTTAACACTTATCATGCAGTGCATGAGGAAAAAGCAAATCCAAAGTGAAGTTTCAGTTTTCTTTTTCCATTAAGCTTTTAACTTTAGATTTGACTTTGAAATAACAGTATGTTAAAAAAAACTGTCATGATATTTTTGCACGTGTTGAAAAATAAATGTCAAATACGTATTTGTATTTTAATTCAGTTTTATTTTTGTATGGATGCATATTCCAAAGTCTGGAGGAGAGTTTGCAGGCAGAAGAAGGTCTGGAGAAGAGTGTACACAGACAGGAGGAGGTGTGGAGGAGAGTGTACAAGCAGGAGGAGGTCTTGAGGAGAGTGCACAGGCAGGAGAAGGTCTGGAGGAGATTTTGCACAGATAGGAGGCATTTCTTTCCTCATGCTCTCTTTATTGCTTTTTTCCAATCTCTGAAATATTTCATTTTCAACGTGTCTTTCAAATTTCTCTTTTTGCTTTGCTTGTAGCTCTTTGGCATGCTTCTCCTTTCTCTTCTGATCATCTTTTTCTCGTTTCTCCTTCCGTCTTTCCATGTATCTTTCCCATTCCCTCTGTTTACGCTTAAGGTCCTCTTGAATATCTTTCCTCTTGTGCTCAGCTTCTTTTATTCTCCTCTCCCAATCATGTCTCTCATCCTCTTCTTTTTGTCTCCTTTTATCCTTCTCCAAATCTCTCCTGTTAAGGTCTTAGCCTTGTCTCTTTCTCAGTTCATCCATTGCTAGCTTTTGCTGATTTAAAAAAATAAATCTTTTTTTTTCTCTCTCTCTTTTTTCTCTTTTTATCCTCTGCCTTTGTTTCCATTAGCTGTTTTTCCTTTTTCCATTTGCATTCTTGCCTTTTCTGACTTTGCATTTGTCTTTCATCTCTCATTTTTTCTTCCACATTTCTTCTTTTTCTTTAAACTTTTAGAGCTTAAATCAACCTTCTTAATTTTTTCATATATTCCATTGTTTTTCCTTTTCCTTTTTAGCTTCAATCTCTTTCACTTTCTCTCTCAGAAGTTTCCCGATTTTCATTTTGATGGATATTTCTGCTTCTTGGAACATGCTGTTTGTAAAGAACCGACCTGATGGGTTTGCATTAATCATTTCTTCAATCTTTGTGAGAAGCTCAGAAACCTGGGTTTGGTCTTGTTTTTCTCTGTTATTAAATGCTATGAATCTGTCTCCACAGTCTCTGAGCATCTTCCTGACTGGCTCGATGGTACATTTTTCTACGTAATCCTTTATTGTCAGATTATTCAGGTCATCTCCTCTAGTGAACAGCACTATGGTGAACATTGCAGCCTTTGGGCCAAATATCCTTTTTACCAGATCTAAGGTGTCCACCTCTTCTTGGCTTATTCTTCCCACACTCAGTACTATAATGAAAGCATGGGGTCCAGGTGCTGACATTGAGATGCACTTCATAATTTCCTGCTGTGTGTCTTCCACTGACAGTGAGAGATCGAAGAGACCAGGAGTGTCAATTACTGCAACTGTTCTCCCCAGTACTTCACCAACTCCTTTCTGGCAAACTCTTGTCACAGCATCCATACTGGCTTTAGTAGCAAATTCATTTCTTCCCAGGATGGTGTTTCCTGTTGCACTCTTTCCATTCCCAGTCTTTCCAATCAATAATATCCTCAGGGAATTCGGAGCCTCAAGTTTGTTTTCATCACCTGAAAAAAAAGTACCATTAATATACTACATGTTGTGATATTCTACAATGTGTTACCATGGTATGCTTCATGATTACAACTGACCCTGCAGCTGTGAACCCTTTACAATAGGGGTGGGCGATATGGCTCTAAAATAATATCACGATATTTCAGGGTATATTGGCGATAACGATATACTTGGCGATGTAGGAAAACAGAAAAATTAAAGCTCACCTTCCGTCGTTTTTTCTTTCATTTTAAAATGTCTAGTTGTGGTCTCTAGTATGAATGAATGACATGTGAGCCGTTTTTGTAAAAAAAAAAGTGCTCAGGTGTCTCTGTATAGCTCTTTTTTAATGGACTGTTTTAGGGGTGTGTCCAAAATGACCGGATTCCAGCTTTGCTCATGAATATTCATACATGCAAACAGCATGCAAATATCTCTCCTCTGATTGGCTAGGAGCACTGCGACGCCCCTCCGCCGCTCTGCCGCTCACTGCCTCCCACCTCCTAACTGATGAGCGGTGATGTTGCGTCGCTTCAGCTCCGCCTCTGGGAGTTTCTCGAGCCAAGGTGGGCTGGTCTGTGAGTTTCTGCCTACGTAGGCAGAAAGATAATTCAAAATTCACCCGTTTTTCGGAGGGGGGGAGGGGGGATTTCTTTGCTTAGCTCCTGCAGACAATGGGGGCTGCAAAACAGTTTAATGTGCAGGTGTACACATTCAACTCGGAGAGACCTACTGTATTCCACAAAAAACAAGAAAAATCGGATTTTCGCGGAAGGTGAGCTTTAATAATTCATTTCAGGAATATAGTATAAGAGTATAACAGCATAATCATAATGTGGCAAAATAAATAATATAGCATAAAATAATATAATGCAGCAAATAATATTGCAGAATATTTATTGCATGCATATAAACTGCAAACTAAAACAATTATACAATAAATACACCTAAAGCTTCACAGTAAATAATAGACTACTTTTAAGACCGAACATCTCTATTATCACGATATAGATTTTTAATATCATGATATTTCTGCGTCACGATATATTGTATACGATATAATATTGCCCACCCTGGCTTTACAATTTGTATTTCTGTATAAAACTGTCCAGAATTTAATATTATCTCTAAAGATACAGAAATATAAATAAAACCTCTAGTTGAACCTCTAGGTGTATTAGTTAATGTAGGTTCAACAGGCCTTCCAGTTCTTTAACCTATACTTGAGACTTTACTGTTTTTCACTACACATCGAACAAAGAAGATTCCAGGTTCTTTTTTTAATCTCACCAGGTTACAAAGACATTTCTAAGCCTGTCTAATGTGCAATGTGAGGCACATTTACAAATACATTTATTTCAACATCACTGTGGTCATCCTTTTAAATCCACTAACATGGAGGAAGCCACTACTCTACACTGCTTCCTGTCTAAAGTGTACTTATGACCACATGGATAAGCCAAAAACTTGGAAAATGTTCAGTGGAAACTGCAAACATTGTGAAACTCTACATTACAACAAAAGATGCACATTCAGATTCTTAAATATGGGGGTGGCAGTGTCATGGAAGGAAGCTATCTACCTTATTTCAAGAGTTTCTTCCACAATTAAGTTATAATTAAAGTTCTGCTTCTTCAAACCTTGTGCTTCAATGATAAATAATTGGAAAACAAAAGTAATTGATGCCATAAAACAAGGGAACACACAGACAAAAAACCCATTGGCAAAAAACAGACAAAATATATGTAAAGTGAGACATATATGTTTTAATTAAGCAATACATTGTTAGAGATTTTTTTCTAAGTAGAATTTCTTATAATAAGCAATTATAAAATCTATAAAAAAGCGAAGTAAGACTTAAATTAAGCAAGAATCCCTTAATTTGTGTCTTAAATTTGTGCACAAGAATCAGGACAATTTAAATTGTGAGACAAGTTTAAGTAAGACTGAATAAGATTGCATTATAACATAATAAGATGACATTATTCCTAAAATAAGTAAAGCAATCTTACAATTACACAATGCTTAGTAAGCTAAAATTCTTATCAGAAAAACCCATTGTAAACCCCAGAAATAGGGATCTGGGGATTGATTCTTACATGCATCATGAAGTAAGTAAATGTGAGCAATTCTAAATCGATTCACAAATGTAAAATATCTATTTTGATGAAATGCAGAGAAACATGCAGTGCTCAGATAGCCTGTGGCCCAGTCCCATTTTTTCCCCTGGTTGCAACCCGATGGCTGGATGAATATATTTGTAAAAGTCTTCATTTTAGGCTTTATTTGAAGTCAAATCACCTACCTCCTGACTGGATCGTCCTCTTTAACTCCTGGATTTCCTTCTTCTGTTTGCTCAGCTCTGCTTTATACTCCTCCTCCACTTCACGCCTGAATCTTTCTTGCTGAATCATCATGTAGGTGTGAAAAGAATAGGGTGGTGCTTCAATCCTTTTTACAAATTCATCCAACAGCTTTTCGCCTGCCTGCTTGGAGGATTTCCCCATGCCTGTTTCCACTATTATATATCTATCATCACACAAAGCCAGAAACCTCCTGATTTCTGAGTCATGTTCAATAAAATCTGTAACAGGCGGTTGCATAGTAGGTGTGGTAAAAATAACTATTAGATTATCTTTCACTCTGGAGCTGAAGATTTCTTGGATATTCATCATTTCTTCTTTGTCTGCATCAGTGAGGGGACCAACAGGAACGATGAAGAGAAAAGCGTGGACTCCGGGATCACAAAGAGAGACACAGCGGATAGCTTCACACTTCACATCCTCCTTATGAGCGCTGCAGAGAGCCGGCATCTCCATCAAGGTAACTGAGGGTTCAGGTACTTCTCTACGCCTCCTTACACATGGCAAGCAGGGCTTCCGGCTGGTCTTTTGACTGTGCTGGGTATGGCCCAGTATAAGATCTGATATGAAGGCTTTATGTGATACATCAATCCCACACAGCACCAAATTCAACTCCTGAGACCCTGAATAAAAAAAAACTTGTTAAAGAGATATTCACAGATATTTAAAATGTACTTTCTTGTACTTTTTCTAAATTATCCAAAAATATTTGAATGTGGTACTGCACATATACACTGTAAACATTACATATTTAGTGTATTACATTTTTTTTTAACAATTGCCTTACTTTTTCTACGTATATTTAAAAAATTCAACTCCAGGATCCGTCATTCTTTTTCCTTTCCTCACGTCGAGAGCTTGAATTTTCAAGAGCAGCACAGTTTTTTGCATTTACAGAGGTGGAATTTTAGGAGTTCTTTGTTTTTTTTTTGTTTTTTGTTTAAAAAATGTATTTCTAATTTTCTCCCATTTATCTCCCAATTTAGCCAGGCCGATTGACCCACCCATTCAGCTGCTTCTCAGCTGTGTATCCCTAATCCCTAATGATCCCACAAGGAGGGTGAAGACATGCCTTCTTCGATACATGTAAAGTCAGACTGCCGATGCTGACGCAGCATTGCTGAGTAGCATCACAGCGCATCAGAGGAAAGCGCAGTGACTTGGATCTGATACATCAGCTCACAGACGCCTTGTGCTGATTGACATCACCCTAGAAGTGATTAGAAGGAGCACCATTTAGAGAGAGCAAGGCAAATTGTGCTCTCTCAGGGCCCTGGATCTGATGGTAAGCAGCATGATCAGGATTCGAACCAGTGATCTGATCATAGTGGCAGCGCTTTAGACTGCTGGACCAATCGGCACCCTTCATTGGATCACTATTTAATGAACTACTTTATCTCGGCTGCAGAACTTTCAGATTTAAAAGAACAAGGTTTAGACTCTTAGTCAGACTCTTTAGACTCTTAGTCAGCTTAGTCAGTCATAAGCACCAGTTTGCTGATGTATACTCTGCTATTAATTCCTTACAGTCATACAGCAGTTTTGCAGGACATGTCCCACTTGAAACAGGCCTCACCAGGTTCAACCAAAGAAGTTGTATACAAATGTTTTGTCTCATATCCAAAAATTAGCTTACACAAAAAAAACAATGAGTGCTGCCAGCATTGCTGCAGAGGTTTAAGAAGTGGGAGGCCAGCCTGCAGTGCTCAGGCCATTCGATGCATACTGCATTAACTTGGTGTGCATGGCCATCATCCCACAAGGAAGCCTCTTTTGAAGCTGAAGAAATCTCTCTAGCTCGAAATGTATTGATTTAATTGCCTAAATCAATTATTAGAAACCTAAAGCATTTTGGATGACTTACCTGTCTTTAAATCTACTGAAGTGTAGTGGGACTCGGAGTGAAAGGGTCTTTACACATATTACAGATAATACGAAATAGTAATTCCAGAGAATATGAATGCAGTGTAACTTACTGTGTGAAGGTTCAGGTAGACTTCCCCTCCTTCGCAGTCGTGGTAGATCTGTTCCAAAAGCACAAGCTGTCTTTTATTTTCTGTTACGGTGATGTTATTGCAGCTAACAATGTTTAATGCAGCATGCTCACAAAATTGTCAGCATCAGTGATCTTACACTGCAGCTTCAATTTAAATGAAAACAGGTTTTCCCAGTTTTTTTATCCTGTTTTTTCCCTAATTTGGAAGGGCAATTACTGCATCCATTTAGCTGGACTTCACCTATTACTAGCAATGCTCTCTCTGACTCCGGCTGCTGATTGCAAGCAGTAGAACCCAAGATCCAATCATGCTGGTAGTGCCTAAGTACACTGACCAATTAGAGCCCCTTATTTTCACCAGTTTTTAACAGCATCTTGGTGACTTACTTGTCTTTTTCCGCACTGCTTGTTCAGTTTTACGCTCCACTGTTGGTTGTTGAGGCTGTTCCTCTTCTGTTACAAATGAAGCCATCACAAATTCATTCTGCTTAAGGCATCTTCCTCTGTTCTCTTTTATCCTCTTCTCAATTAGGTCCAGTAGAACAGTCTGACTGCATCCACTTATAAAGTCAAAATGCCATTTACTGAATTCTGCAATGATTTCATTAGAGACATCGTCTGTAACTGCATCTACACTGCTGCTGTGCTGTGACAGAACTATGGTGTGTTTACGGGCTTCCTCAGATACAGAACTGAGGATAAAATTCAGCTGTTTTCTGTCTGCTTCAGTGAAGTTGTCTCGCTGAAGGACCAGAACTATAATATGAGGTCCAGAAGCACACAGAGTCATGCACCCTGACACTCGATCGTTCACTTCATCAGTAGAGAGTCCAGAATCAAACAGGTCAGGGGTGACGATGAGTGTGATGCATCTTTTCTTCAATTTTTCTGTTGCTACTTGACTCCGTTGAGAAGGGGCTTCAGGATCGAACACATCTCTTGCCAGGATGAAGTTTCCCACTTTTCTGTTTTCCTGGCAATTCTTTCCCAAAAGCATAATCTGCACTGCATAGTGAAATAAAAATAAATTAAAATATAATACTTTACTAATTATAATACAACCCCAATTCAGAAAAAGTTGGGACAGGATGGAAAGCACAATTAAATATAGGCACATTGTTACTTTACATTTATTTAAACTCTTTTATGATAGCAGAACCCAATATAGTTCAAGCAATGTCTGATCAACATTATATCCAAGTTTCATCTCTATACTGTTCTTCCACGAAAATATCTAATAAAATATTTGCAGAAATGTCAAATGTCAAGAGAAATGCTCACTTTTAGGAGACACTATGTAATGTTGCTATATGATTGTTAAATATTGGTAAGATGCTGATAGCCAGTCATGTTCCATATAGGGTGGTTAAAAGGGTATATTTAAGTCCTTGCTAAGCGATTGAAGGTGACTGCTATGAAATCCCATGTGGTTGCAGTGGTGTTGCTAGGGGGCTTCTATTCTATTTAAATTGGTTGCTATGTTGTAACTATGACATTTCATGTGGTTACAAGGGTGTTGCTAGGCAATCATATAAAACACCCGACGCCTGCACACATAATTACACAAAGAAAACTGGACAGCGAAATATATATTGTATATCAAATAAAAAAGCTTCGCACAAATATGTCATTCCTGATCAGTTTAAACATTCTGGACTAATTGATGTAACTGGCAAAAATGTGGGAGAAAATTTGCTTTGCAATGCACAATCAAGATAACAAAGACATGTAAGATTAAGTTATACTCACCCTCACCATTCTGTTTTCCCCCACGAAAGAATCCTACGATTGAATCTCTGATACCCCCTCCTGGTTCAAGAACATTAGTGTCAGTAACCAAAACCACTGTTATCAACAGCATAGAAGATTTATTATCACAGTTTCTGAAAATAAGTGTTACTCTAATACCTGACTTATTGCAAAAGGTGTTTACACTGTTAAGCAATTTCATGGGGAAAATGAAATCTGTTTTTTTTCCCCCAGTTTTTTAATCCAATTTTTTTCCCCAATTTGGAAGGCCAATTACCCCACCTACTTAGACTCCCCCTATTACTAGCAATGCCCCCAACACTAGGAGAGTGAAGACTAGCACATGAAGGCAACACTGCTGCTCATGTAGCATTACAGAGTAGCCTGCGTGCTCAACTCAGCTCTGATACATCAGCGCACAGTGACCGGCATCACCAAGGTCAGTTGTGCTCTCTCTGGCTGCTGACGGCAAGCAGCGTGACCCAGGATTCGATCTAGCAACCATCAGATCCTAGTGGCAGCACCTTAGAGCCTCCTATTTCCCCTAGTTCTTAACCTTGGGAGTGCTGTGAGGACAGCACGCCATCTACCCACCCAGAAAGAGCAAGGTCAGTTGTGCTCTCACCTTAGAGCCCCCATTTCCCCTAGTTCTTAATTTGGGAGTGCTGTAGGGACAGCACGCCATCTACCCACCCACAGAGAGCAAGGTCAATTGTGCTCTCTCAGACTCCGACTGCTGATGGCAAGCAGCGTGACCCAGGATTCGATCTAGCAACCATCAGATCCTAGTGGCAGCACCTTAGAGCCCCCTATTTTCCTCAGTTTTTAACAGCATCCTTTTGTGACATACTTGTCTTTTTCCGCACTGCTTGTTCAGCTTTACGCTCCACTGTTGGTTGTTGCTGCTGTTCCTCTTCTGTTACAAGTGGAGCCATCACAAATTTCTTCTGTTTAAGGCATCTTCCTCTGTTCTCTTTTATCCTCTTCTCCATGAGGTCCAATAGAACAGTCTGACTGCATCCACTTATAAAGTCAAATCCTGTAAAGATCTCATTTGAGACAGTCTCTAAAACTGGATCTATACAGCTGCCGGGGTGTGTCAGAACTATGGTGTGTTTACGGGCTTCCTCAGATACAGAACTGAAAATGAAATTCAGCTGTTTTCTGTCTGCTTCAGTGAAGTCGTCTCGCTGAAGGACCAGAACTATAACATGAGGTCCAGGAGCACACAGAGTCATGCACTCTGAAACTCGATCATTCAGTTCCTCATTAGTGAGTTCAGGATCGAACAGGTCAGGAGTGATGATGAGTGTGATGTACTTTCCCTTCACGTTTTCTGTTGCTCCCTGACTGCAGTGAGGAGGGGCTTCAGGAGCGAATACTTCTCTTCCCAGGATGAAGTTTCCCACTCTTCTGTTTAGCTGGCCATTCTTTCCCACCAGCACAAACCGCACTGTATAAGGAAACAGAAATTAAATTATAATACTTTACTAATCATAATTCAACCCAAATTCAGAAAATGTTAGGACAGCATGATAAGCACAATTACAAGTAAGTACATTTATTAATTTTATTTATATAGCAGACAGAAAACCAAGATATTTAATGCAATGTCTAATCAACTAATTTCAGTTTATTAATACACAGCCATTTCTGTTTTTCAGGGATGCAGCAAATAAAAAGCTGTTATTGAGAAGAAGAAGAAGAAGCAGAAGAAGAAGAAGAAGAAGAAGAAGAATTAAAGGCCCTTTCACACAGAGTGTTATTTTTGGGCAGAAAAAAATGGACATGGTTTTAAATAATAAAAAAAAGCCTTTACTCCACATTCCAGAGAATATGAATGCATTGTGTCCTACTGTGTGGAAGTTCAAGTAGACTTTGCCTCCACTGTGGCTGTGGTAGATCTGTGCCAAAAACACAAGTTGTCTGTTATTTTCTGTTACGGTGATGTAATTTCAGCAAACAAGGTTCAATACAGCATTCTCAGAAAATGCTTCAGTGATCTTACATCACAGCTTCACTTACAGTATAACATTAATAACAGCTCATCATGATCTACTGTAGACTGTGCAAAAACATTAATCTTAGCTAGTGAAATTATCTTATTTCAAGGCAATAAATCTTACTTTTTTTTCTCTGATAATAATTTTTGTCTTACTAAGCATGATAAGTGTAAGATTGTTTAGTAGTATGCTCTTATTTAGACTCACTTAAAATGTTCACCTTATTTTAAGTCATTTGAACCCGAAATAAGCACAAAATGTTACTAGTCAAGTTATACTGATTCTTCTGTATGAATTTAAGCCAAGAAATAAGGGATTTTTGCTTGAGTTAAGCTTATTTCACTCATTTTGATATTTTGTGATTGCTTTTGAATCCTGCTGCTGATGGCAGGCAGCATGACTCAGGATTTGATCTAGCAACCATCAGATTCTAGTGGCAGCACCTTAGAGCCCCCTATTTTCCTCAGTTAAGCTTATTTCACTCATTTTGATATTTTGTGATTGCTTTTTTAAAAAATCTTACTAAGAAAAAAAACACTCATCCCATTGGCAGATTTTTTGCTTTATTTAAGCATTTACATCTTAATTTACATATATTTTGTCTAGTTTTTGCCAATGGATTTTTTGCAGAGTGTTGCAGTGTAAGAAATGTTGTGGTAACAGTGTTCAATGAAATTCACAAATCAAAATCACAGCATCCTTATATTACTGCTGTCCAGAGCTTAAATATTTTTATGCTAAAGGCTACGGCAGATTTCTTTTTTTTACCGCAAATCTTAGCATATTATCAAGTCTCTGAGTTGAGGTACAACTGTATAATTTTATATTTAATTTTAATATGTAAGTCATTTCTAAATAAATTGGCTACACCAGTCCAGTTAGTTTATACTTTTGAAATGTTTTTATTGATAGCAAATTTTAAACTAGCTCATGTGGATTTTATACAACTTTGTCAACTGTTAGTGAATTTGATGCATTGCCACTACTTACTACTGTTTTACACCATAGCTGCTCATGGAGCTTTTTAGAAGGATGCCACCACGTCAATATATGGTAAATTTAATTTGACCATGGTTGTCCAATGAATTCATCATGTGCATCCAAAGAATATATATATATATATATATATATATATATATATATATATATATATATATATATATATATATATATATATTATTATTATTATTATTATTATTATTATTATTATTATTATTATTATTATTATAGGGTTTATGCGGATCCCTTTTCTCGAGATTTGGCGGCCCCTGTCGTTTCTGTGATGAACTGCAGGTAAATCCAGCTGTATAAGTAGTTTGTAAATAACGGATGGTTTGAGTTTTTGTTCATTTCGCAGCGAATTCACGTAGTTCACTTTGATTCCGGAGTTTTTTCGGAAACGCTTCGTTATTAACGACCATTCTTACGAACTTTTTAACGAAGAACACAGCGTTACGGGGGATCTGGGTTGGAGGACTCGCCCCAGTATGATCAGATCTGTCCAAATCCGCCTGTTATAATAAACTAACCTGTAAATAAACAAGACGTGGAGCTGATCCGCTTAGTTACCGGACACGTGTTTTATTTTCCTGATCTTTTTAAATGAATTTAATGTGAAAAAAACGCACCACGACCAAACCCACATCTATTTTTATTCAGTAACTGGATACTTACCACTGCTGGAGGCCATCTCCTGTTCTTCATCTCATGAGCTGAAATCAAAAGTAGAATCAGAGAGAGAGTTTTATTGGGAGGAGGGTGGGGGGAGTAAAGGATAATAAATTATGTTCAATAAAACTCATTCAATAAAAAAAATCTCATCTTAGTCTATTATTATTATTATTATTATTATTATTATTATTATTATTTAGTAACATAAGCAGTAGTATAAAAGACAATATATAGTGGTTGTCATGCCTTTACCATATATATATATATATATATATATAGTATAAAAGACACTATAAATATAGTGGTTGTCATGCCTTTACTATATATATAGTATAAAAGACACTATATTTATAGTGGTTGTCATGCCTTTACTTCTTGTTTTCTCAGTCTCTCGTATTCAGTGTTTGTTTTCTATCATTAATGTAAAATATTCTTATCTATTTGCTTTAAAATGTTACAAATATTTCATTTTCGTTATAAATGATTGTGTTGTTGAGTTTATTAACAGTTTACGCATATTATTATACTTAATTGACTTTTTTTTTTACTTTCAGCTCATATATTTTGCTTTTTTTCTGGATTTCTACACTAATTTCTATAGTGATATTATCTAGACTTTAGTGCAGATTTATTTAAAAGCACTATTACTCAAATAACACTGAATAAACGTTAAACTTTTAATGCTGACGAACAAAAAACAACTTTTATTTAAGTTTCTTTATTTAACATTGGCTAACAGTCAGAACTGATATAACGTTAATTTAATGGCTTTGAATGGTTGGGATTCTTCTACACTCACAATGCTTTTAGGCAAAGGGTACTCAGTTCAAATAATAATAATAATAATAATAATAATAATAAAGGTAATTGTGTCCTTGCAGTGTAGAAAGAATTATTTTACATGACAATATTATTATTATTATTAATATTATTATTATTAATATTAAGTTGTTGTAATGTAAAATGATCCTTTTCCACACTGCAAGAACACAGTGCAAGCTATAATAATAATTATTAATTTAATTATTATTGTTGTTATTCTTCTTAGTATTATTGTAATGTAAAATGATCCTTTCTAAACGCCAAGAAAACAGTACAAGCTATAATAGAATAAAATAAAAATATGTCGAATTTTACTGTTCTATCGTAATGCAATTATTTCTCAGTTTATTTTATGATTATGTAGTAAAATACTAGTATTTTCAATTATTGTAAAAAAAAATGAGTACACTATTCTGCTACTGTATTATGTTAAAAAAAAATCCAAAAATATCTCAAGCGCAGCAGATTTAATGATCTATAAAACATACTCACCCACAAACACTGGATAGTAAATGAGTTGTAGATCGAATGTAGAGCGGATCTGCGCAGCCGCAGTCACGAGCTGTTCAGATCAAAAAGCGCGGGAATTTAGTTCTGAGGTAAATCGTTAGCTAACTGGCTAATTTTACCTCAGACCCTCGGTTTTCTGTGGACGCTTCACTTATTTCAGGTAAGAACGCTGTCTTTAATAAAATGAATTTAATTTATTATATCATATATTATATTTTTATTATATTTCATTGTATTATACATAATATATAGCCATTTTTACCCAACAAAAATGTACTATACCACAACCATTTAAAGAGGATGAAGACTTTTTTTATCTTCACAAATTCTGACTGTAATTAAACGTAATAAAAATATATGGAGGCAGAGACTGACGTCAAAAATACACTCTTTTATTAATAGTTGAGATACAATCAAAAAATAAATAAAATAAAAAGAATAAGTCACTTTACTTAACTGATTTTCATAGAATAGAATAATAGGCCTAGCAAACAAACCACACAAAACATACATATATATATATATAAATAGCGGGGAGGACTAACCTGGGACCCTCTTTGGTAATTCACAATAAACTGAGCACGATAAGTGAGCATAAGCTCACAATAATGCTATTATTTAATATTTTATTATTATTATTATTATTGGGAAGAAAGAAAAGAGCACCCCAACGCTACTAAATTATACAGAGAAAAATATTAACGGAAAAATATTATTTATTTATTTAGTTATAAATAATTTCTTTATTGAAAAGCAAGAAATGAGGCTGTGGAATACACAAGAAAAAAATATAAATGTATGTAAAAAAACACAATACAAACAAACAGAACGGTAAAAAGAACACAGAGGCCAATATCCTCCAAATTCAGCCATGCTCAGTTCCTGCCAATATGCACAGCATTTCTACGTTTGTTTATTTATGTAATTTAATTAATTAATTTAAATGTATTTATTTAAACACATTTTCCTTAAAATATAACTTGTAATTTAAGATTCCATTTGCAGTCTACAGCAATGTCATTTTTTTGAAGATAACTTATATGTAGTTAATGACAATGTTTAAAATATGTTCAATGTTACTGTTTAATAATTATAATAAAATAATAAAACTGGCCATTCAGTATATTCAGATAGTCAGCAGCAACTTAAGATCATAGCTCTGTCACCACAGGCTTGTAAGGTAGGCACTAGGCATGGTGGGTGCATCACTTCAGCCGCCTCTCTTTTATCCTGATGCTCCATTACTCTGGAACAGGGTAATCTAGATTCATCAGACCTTCACATGACCTTCTTCCATTACTCTAAGAGTTCAATATTTTTGCTCCCTGTTAAACTGAAGCTGTTTTTGCTGGTTTGCCTCACTGGTAATTTTCTTAAGGCTACACAGCTGTTTAGTCGCAATCCCTTAAGTTCCCTTCACTGCATTGTGTATGTGAAAATGCTCTTACTTTCACTATTAAACATATCTCTAGTGTTGCTCTCTGTGATTTGATTTTACCAAATCTTTAAGTAATCATCAAATACATTTAGTAAAAACTTAAAGATTTGTTGAGATTTCAGTTTAATGGTGTCAGTTTCTATATTGACACCATTAAAGTCTACCAAAGAGGCTGGCACCCCACCTTCACCCCAGACCACACTTTTACCTATGTCATTGAAACAGACAATATTTGGAATAAAGGTTTTTGTGACTAAACAATGATTAAAAAACATTGGTTTAAACACACATAACTCATCTATAATGGTAATCATATCAAATTAAGGGTTATTTTAAAATAGACAAATCAACATTTCTTAATTTTAAGAAGATTAATCATTCTGCTTAAGCATTAGAGAAAAAAACAATTAAATAATAAAAGAAAGAAGGAACATACACAGTTACTTTTTTCAGTAAACAGTAAAAACAAGTAGTTTTTCCAAATCTATTCGATCGGATTTCCAGTTTAGTTCAATATTGATTAATTTATAATCACCGGATTTGTCTGCATATGTCAAATGTAAAACAAAAGATTTTTGCATTTCGTAAATTCACCTTAAAAGCCACTTGCCTATTACTATAATAATGATATGTTTTTATCACTTTATCGAGAATGAGGTTTCATATAACCAAGAGCAAGTTTTGTAAAAGCAGTTACCCAGGATCTGTTCATTTTTGTATTTTATTGATCATATGAATCAAAATGCTTTCGGTGCAGCATCATTCATTACAACTGACTTCTCAACTAATAGTACAGTTTGATTTCTTTTTTAGTTTGTCAATTTCTGCTCGTAGTTTCTGTATTTCCTCACTTTGCTGACCCTCTGTAAGTTTATAGAGATTATTCAGAAGCTCATACTTTTTCTGATGCTCCTCAGTGAGCTCCTGGAAGTGTTTTTGTTTACTTTCATTGAACTCATTTAACTGCTCAGCCTGCTGCCTGGCAACATCATCATATTTATTCTTTATGTCTTTCATTTCTTGATCATGTTTCTTTTTTACTTCCTCATGGTCTCTCTTTTCTTTCTCTTCTCTGGCTATACTTTCTGCCTCTCTCTTCTTAATGTCCTCCCTCCATTGTCTCTTGATGTCTTCCTCTCTTTCCTGTAGTCGTTTTCTTTCTTCAGCTCTTCTTTCTTCGTCCTCTTGTTTTCTTCTCTCCTGTTCTTCCCTCCTCATTTTCTCCATCTGCTCATACTGTTCTTTCATCTGTGCTTCCATTGTACGCTTCTTTTTCTCATACTCTCTGTCTTTTCTCTCACTTTCTTCTCTCCACTGTCGTTTCTCCTCCTTTCTCCAAAGTCTTTCTTCTTCCATGTCTCTTTCAAATGTCTCTCTCATTCTTTCTTGTTCTTCTTGTTTAGATCGTAGCTCTTCAGCATGCTTCTGCTTTCTTAGCCGATCCTCTTCCAGTCGTTCCTTTATCTGCCTTTTCTTCTCTTCTTCCCATTCCCTCAGTTTACGCTTAAGGTCCTCTTGTATCTCTTTCCTCTCATGTTCTGCCTCTTTTATTCTCCTCTCCCAATCACGTCTCTCATCTTCTTCTTCTTGTCTCCTTCTATCTTCCTCCAAATTTTTCCTTTTGTAGTCTTCTTCTTGACTCTTTCTCAGTTTGTCCATGGCTTGCTTTTGCTGAATTTGAAAATGTTCTTTATCTTGTTTGTATCTCTCCTCTCTCCTTTTATCCTCCTCATCTCTGTCACTTAGCTGTTTTTCAAATTCATCTCTCTGCTTTTTATTCTCCATTTCTAGATCATTAATTTTGTTTTGCCATTTTTCCATTTGCATTCTTGCTTTTTTTGCCCTTGCATTGTCTTCCATTTCCTGTTTCTTCTTCTCCATTTCTGCTTTTTCATTAAACTCTTTTCTGAGAGCTTCTATCTTTTCTTTGAAATGCTTCTCTATTTGCAGTTTTTCTTCATGAACCTTTTGTTTTTCTTCCTCTAGCCTTTTCTTCATCTCTTCCATCACCTGGTTGTATTTGGTTTTCAGTTTCTCCTTTTCAGCCTCAATCTCTTTCTCTTTCTCCTGAAGAATTTCCTTAATTTTCTTTTTGATGGACGTTTCTGCTTCTTGGAACATGCTGTTTGTAAAGAACCGACTTGATATGTTTGAATCAATCATCTCTTCAACCTGTGTCAGAAACTCAGAAACTTGGGTACGGTCTTGTTTTTCTTTGTTATTAAACACCATGAATCTCTCTCCACAGTCTCTGAGCATCTTCCTGACTGGCTCGATGGTACAGTTCTCTACATACTCCTTTATTGTCTGATTTTCCAGGTCATCTCCTCTAGTGAACAACACTATACTAAACATTGCAGCCTTTGGACCAAAGAGCGTTTTTATCATATCTAAAGTTTCCACATCATCTTTGGTGACTCTTCCCACACTCAGTACTATAATGAAAGCATGGGGTCCAGGTGCTGACATCAAGATGCACTTCACAATTTCTTGCTGGACTTGTTCTGGTGACAGTGTGGGATCATAGAGACCTGGTGTGTCAATTACAGCAACTGTCCTTCCCAGTACTTCACCGAATCCTTTCTGGCAAACTTTTGTCACAGAGTTCATACTGGCTGCAGTAGTAAATTCATTTTTTCCCAGGATAGTGTTTCCTGTTGCACTCTTTCCACTTCCAGCCTTTCCAAACAACACCACCCTTAAGCAACCATGTGCTTCTTCTTCATCACCTGAAAATAACATTAGCTTATGTCAGTGGGTCAATGAAGTCATGCCTAAATTTTCTGTCGGACTGTATTATTTTAAATCAAAAACTTTTAAAATTCATTAAAAGTTGATATATGTAGTGCCTCTCCTATATATGTACTTGCTTCTTAAAAAAACGTCATCAATTAAAGTGTCATAAAATCATGTGGTACAACTGTCCAGCCATGAACTCTGTATTGAAAACCTATTTGAATTTACTCTAAATCTATTTATATTTATTTTCCTTTATATTTTCCTTATACTTCATGTTTGGAATAGCTTAAAGGCAAAGCACCTACCTTGTTGCTGGAGCTGCTTCTTCAACTCCAAGATTTCCTTCTCCTTTTTGTTTAGCTCTTCTTTATACTCCTCCTCCACTTCACGTCTGACTCTTTCTTCCTGAGCCGTTACATACTTGTGAAGAGAATAGGGCTGTGCTTCAATCCTCTTTATAATATCATCCACCAGCTTTTCACCTGCTTGTTTGGAGGATTTCCCCATTTCTGTTTCCACAACTATATATCTATCATGACACACAGCAAGAAAATTCCTTACTTCTGGGTCACGTTGAATAAAATCAATCACAGGCTGTCTAACAGCATGTGCTGTAAAAAGAACAATTAGGTTATTTTTCACTCTGGAGCTGAAGAGTTTCTGGATCTTCTCCATTTCTCCTTTGTCTTCATCAGTGAGGGGACCAACAGGAACGATGAAGAGGAAAGCACTGACTCCAGGATCACAGAGAGAGACACAGCGAAGAGCTTCATCCTTTACATCTTCCTCCATTAGTTCTAATAGTGTGTTGCAGAGGGCTGGCATCTCTACCAGGGTAACTGAGCATCCAGACACTTCTCCAGCTCTTCTCACACATGTTAAGCTGGGCTCCAGACTAAGTTCAGAACTGCGCTGCCTCTGGCCCAGTATGAGATCTGATATGGAAGCTTTCTGTTCCCTATCATTCCCACACAGCACC
Organism: Astyanax mexicanus; assembly: GCF_023375975.1. Lineage (NCBI taxonomy): Eukaryota > Metazoa > Chordata > Actinopteri > Characiformes > Acestrorhamphidae > Astyanax > Astyanax mexicanus. Next base: position 34,753,183 of record NC_064428.1, read on the forward strand.
AAGTTCAATCTCAGAGATACTGAATGGAAAAAAAAACAAAATTGTACAGATAAATAGTCAGATTTAGAAATGTACAATTAGAAAATAAAAGAAATTCACATAATGTAATGAAATGTTATTGTTATCCAAAGATATGAAGACTTAGAGTGTTTGAGAATTTGTCCCTTCTCAGGCAAACTGCTTCCAGAAGGATCAGAGACATTTTCTTGGCTCTCAGTGAGAGATGTCATGTCCATGACACAGCCCAAGTACTCATCTGTTTACATGTCGTCACAAAAGACTTCGAGATCAGATATTTCCACCGGCAGCTGGATTTCCCCTTGTGCCACAGTATGTTTAACCTTTCTCCACTTGCATGGAACCATAAAACTGAATGACCCATTGCTTTGGCAGGGCAGAATATATACATTCAAATACAAATAATGTAAAGTAGTCATTGCAGAGAATTAAGAAGTGTAACTTACTTCGTGGAGGTTCATCTAGACTCCGCCTCCTCCGAGGTTGTGGTAGATCTGTGGCAAAAACACAAGTTACCTGTTATTTTTCTGCTGTGGTCTAATTGCAGTGAATAATGTTTGGTAGAACATTCTTAGAAAATGACAACTTTTGATTCCTAGAATGTGTCAAGTTTTCAGATTTTTTAAATGTTGTGGAAGTCTATTCATGTATTCATACTATTAAATATGGGCTTTTAGTGGGCCTATTTCAAAAAGTATTTCAGGTTTACTTTATGCAAGTTCAAATTTAAGTTTAATTTCTATCTATGGATGTGAGCCATGCTTCAATTTGCTTTTGTTCTTTAGAAATGAAGCTAGACCTGTCCGCCAAGTTGTCAATTTAGCAACCCGAGTCTGAACAGTAAAGATCAAATGCGTCGGTAGCTATTTCCACAGATTTCATTAGGTCCACCACTCTCCCAGAGTATTTCATAACCAAATACGGCTCCTGGTTTGAGAATATTAATGTGAGTGACCAAAATTGTGGCCAAATCTTTTAATCTTTTAAACAATTCAAGGGGAGGAGAACAAATATGACATGAAAGTATATATATATTTTTTTGCATCTTTTTGTGACTTGCCTGTCTTTTTCCGTACTGCTTGTTCAGCTTCACCCTCCACTGTTGGTTGTTGATGCTGTTGCTCTTCTGTTACAAATGGAGTAATCGCAGATTCCTTCTGCTTAAGACATCTTCCTCTGTTCTCTTTTATCCTCTTCTCCATCAGGTCCAATAGAGCAGTTCGACTGCATCCACTAAACTCAAAATGCCATTTATCAAATTCTGCAATGATCTCATTTGAGACAGTCTCTTTAATTAGATCCACACTGCTGCCGGGCTGTGTCAGAACTATGGTGTGTTTACGGGCTTCCTCAGATAAAGAACTGAAGATAAAATTCAGCTGTTTTCTGTCTGCTTCAGTGAAGTCGTCTCGCTGAAGGACCAGAACTATAACATGAGGTCCAGGAGCACACAGAGTCATGCACTCTGACACTCGCTCATTCAGTTCGTCATTAGAGAGCTCAGGATCAAACAGGTCAGGGGTTATGATGAGTGTGATGTATTTTCCATTTAAGTTTTTTGTTGCTCCCTGACTGTGGCAAGGAGGACTTTCAGGATCGAACACATTTCTTCCCAAGATGAAGTTTCCCACTCTTCTGTTTAGCTGGCCATTCTTCCCCACCAGCACAAGCCGCACTGCGAAATAAAATTGAAATGTAATTATAAAGCTTTACTAACACTTTACTATTTATGATAAATACTCTGATTAATATAAGAACATACCAGTTTTCAGCTTTAAATTTTAGATTTCCTCAATTGGTGTTTTCTGTTAATATATCTTTGATGAAGAAAATGTATGTAACTGATACAGTCTTTAAATTTAGGAGTAAATACAACACATTTTATTTTCATCAATGCAGAATTACTTGGACTTCTTAGCATGCACAGTGTATTTGTGCTACACTAGTGTGTATGTAGCTGTGTGAAAGATGGAGTCCACATTTCATCTGTCCATCTGTGTCCAACACAAGTATAGTGAATATGGATATTTTGTTATGTCTAAATTCATTAGTGTGGCTTATGCAAAAGGAAATCAGGCCTGAGGTGTGTCACCGATAGAAGCCAAATGCTTTACAGTCACTTGTGAACCAGAAATACGTCATTTCAGGGACAGTGCAGTGGGTGGTAATGTCTTCTATGACATATTCCACTGTAAAGTGAATGTGACTGCCGGCTTCTTACAAGAATTGTCCATGTGAACAGATAAGCAATTCTAACAGAAATCACATCCACATTCAATGCAGGAGACCATCCCACCCACCCCCCACCCCCAACACATATCCCACAGCTTAGTGCAGTGCTACTTCCCCGTAGTCATGGGACACATTACTAGGTTGTATCACTACTTTTTTTTTTAACTATCTGAATATTTTAACAATATAAAATATTGCTGAAAGTATTTTATGGATGGTTATACAAACTGAAAGCATTACCTGACCACCTTGAGTCAGGAGCACCTCCATTGGCACTTCCTTCCCATATACAAGATAACTTTACAGTACTGGGAACAAGTCAAAAAATAAATTACCACCATCATGGACCGTGCAGTGGGTAATGATTGTGACCCTCAGTGAACAGACAAGTGACTCTGGCAGATATCTCGTCCGTATTCAATGCAGGAGACACACATCTCACAGGTCACTGTTTCATGTGTGGAAGACAACATTACCATGTTTTTAAAAGCTGGCATACATTTTTGTCTGTAAAAATTCAGACTCAGAGTGAAAGACCTGGACACATATTACAAATAATGCAATGTAGTAATTCCAGAGAGTAACAATGCAGTGTAACTTACTAATTAGAGGTGTTCCATCCCAACTTTGCCTCCTTCGAGGTAGTGTAAGACCTGTGCCAAAAACATACAATATCTGTTATTTTTTGATGTGGCAAAATGATTGCTTTGCAGAACATTCTTAGAAAATTACAACTTTTGATTCTTAGAATTTATACGTTTTTTTTGCTTTATTTAGTGTAAAGTTTCATTAATTCTTGCAATTATATATGGGCTTTTGGTAGGCATCTTTCAAAAACAAATCCAGGTTTACTTTCTGCAATAAACGGCTTATCCATGCGCTCTCATTCTGTAGAACAGAAGTCAGACCTGCCCGCCATGTTGCCGATTTCACAAACAGAGTCTGAACAGTCTAAACTGTAGAGACCAAAGGTAATGGCAGCTATGTCCAAAGTGCCAGTTAGGTCTTTGTCTAATATAATATAAATATTATATATAGTGTTTTGAATCATATGTTTAATATAGCATTTTGCTAATATGTTTGAGTTTTATTATTATTATTATTATTATTATTATTGTTGCTGTTGTTTTTGTTGTTGATAATAATAATAATAATAATAATAATAATAATAATATATATTCATGCTAAAGAATTTGCATTACGAATTGTATTATAATTAATAATATTATTATTTTGTTTAGTTGTTTCATGCGGATCCCTTCTTCCCCCTGGCGTTTATGTGATGAACTGCAGGTAAATCCAGTTGCAGAACTAGTTTGTGAATAACGGATAGATAGTTTGGGTTAGTCGTTGATTTCGGAGCGAATTCACATTGTACTTTAATTCCGGAGATTTTTGGAAGCGCTACGTAATTAACGATCCTTTTTTAAAATATTTTAAAAAGTACACACCATTATGTAAGCCTTGGTGGAACTCGCTCTAGTATGGTGAGCTTTATCCTATTAATAGATACGCCTGTTTTCTTGAATCAAGCTATCGGCATTCCGATTATTCCTGGCCAGGTCATCAGGGCTTTAAATCTAAATGCGCGTGTACGCTTGATATAACGGTAAATCAGGAAGCAGCCTAAATTAAACACAGAGGAGACACACACACACCACACACCAGACTAGGTAGAGAACAGATAAAAAATGACCACATCCCAGGCAATAACATTAAGGAATGTTCTAAAGTGAAAACTATGTTTTTAAATTATTTGTAAAAACTTAGTAGACGGTTCTGCAGTACATTCACCGTTTGGCATTTCCTTTACAAACACAGCGCAAAAAGTAAGGGAGTTTGTGTTTGGTAGATTATTAGAGTATTTCTTTGTTGTATCAGCAAAAATATTTCTTTTTTAAATGGAGCCATATTTGTAAGGAACATGTATATGCTGAGCAGAGCGGTATGTGAGTTGTGCCAATGAAAAACCGGTCATTGACTCGTTTGTTGTTTTGATGATCTTCTTGGGGTGTGGTCGTCTTCCCGGACTGTCTCTGGATCTTGGCCTTCAGTTTGGAGATACTGGTACCAGGGCTCACGCTAAAATAACACTGCTGTGCCGAATTGAGCAGCCCCGCTGTCACACCTTAGCCCATGTCTTGGTCTGACCCTCAGTCTCTGTGTTTGGACTTTATTATCTTGGTCCCTGGCGTGTTAAAACTTGTAAAAAATTTAATGTATCATTGCATGTAGTCAAAGTCCTGCCGTGTTAGTAAGTTTCTGGTTTATTTAGTTTGCTTCGTTGTGTTCTTTGCTTATTTTTTAATGTCAGAAAATAAAACAGACATGCATTACCATCCAAAGTACCGTCTGTTTGGCTTTGACTTTACTTAGAATTACCCATGCTGCACTAAGCTACAGACTGGTAAAAGGTAATGAAAAATAAACATGTCACCTGCTTTTCATGATTGGTTAGCACCCTCGCCACTAAAAGCACCTTCTCTCGGGTTATTGATTAGTGAAATGAGACGTATTCATGTTTAATTGGTCAAAATAAACAAACACATATCAGCGGATTATCTTAGGTTTCGATTCAAGCGACATAGCGCGCGCTCCTAAAAGGGGCCGCTGTTCCTGGCGGGGGTGCTGAATTCGGCACAACACCGCAACTTGGTTTTAAGGAACACCAGCTTGAAATGGCCCCATCCCACAGGTCCTATATCCAGACCAGCCAAACGTGGCATGATGCTGATTCTTGGAGCAGAACCTACTGACCACTGTAGCAGAGCCCATGATCACAGTAGCTGCTAATCAGATGTCAATAAGATGCAGGACCTGGGAGTACCAGAAGCTCAAAACAAGTGTATATAGTGTACCAGAAATTTGGCAAAACTTTTGCAACCCACATCCTCAGCTGTACTACTCAGCTGTACTGTGGCTCCAGTTAAAGGAGAAATTACCAGGCGTTCCAATGGTATAAGAGTTGTTGCCAAAAAGCAATGATACAACAAAGACATACCAAATCCACCAAACCACCAAGTTCCTTACTTTTTGTGCTATGTTTAGTATGCAACTGGGACTAATCCTAGGTATGTGTGCGCGTGTTTCAGCGTGCTTTCAAGCTGCACGTTCATTTACCGTTATATCAAGAGAACACGCGCACCTACATTTAAAGCGCGAATAACTAGACCGTGAAGCGTCAAAGCGCGGATAACTTGACTCAACGGTCGCCCGTTGTAGCTATTCTATATACACTATACTGTAAACACGGCCTAAACTGCTTGGTAAATAGAAAAAAATACATTTAAAACCATTTTAAACAGTTAAAAGGGAAAAGCAACACGACGCGATCCACACATCTATTTTTATATTAAGTAACTGGATACTTACCACTGCTGGACGCCATCTCCTGTTCTTCATCTCATGAGCTGAAATCAAAAGTAGAATCACAGAGAGAGTATGTCGGGGTTGGATGGGGGAGTGGTGTTTAAATATAAATAACCCCCTATATAAAACCGCCTAGTTGTGTCTTGGATGGTCCAGTTGGACTTGGTTTAATTGTAAAACACATGGGTTGAACTGGAATGAAAGATGATTAGTCATATAGGTTTTTGGGGTTGTTTATATGTCTTGGTAAATGAGTAAATGTTTGCAATTAATGTTCTACAAAAAAAATCGCATTTATTTGTATATATTTATTCTATAGTTATTTATATATAAAATACCTCGTATTTTTTAAAAGCAAAATATCGTCCCTAATTAATTATTAAAAATGATTTAAACAGTGTTTGTAGCAGATATCATGTGTTTATATACTTTTAAAATACGTCTAAAACCCCTAATTGTCTTTGCCTTTTTCACTCAGTGGTTGTTTGCTAACTTATATGTAAAATATTCATATTTATTTGCTTTAAATAACAGTATTGTTTAGTTTATCAACAGTTTACGCAGATTTTTCTCAGTTGGCGTGTCTGTTTCTGTTTCATTTCGAAATCACAATTCTCCCAATAGATGGCGCAATACCTTCACATATCCGTACATCTCTGTTCTAGTTTTAAACCCATTTCCCCACTAATATTGTGTTGACTTCAGTTAAGATTTATTGAAATACTGTATTACTTACTGATGAAAAAGAACATAGAATAAGCGTTAAACATTTAATGATTATTATGGAAAACAACCTGTAAAACAACCTTTCTTTAACCTTGCCCAATAGGTGGAGGTTAGCCTGAAATACTGACACTGAATCAATGTTTGTTTAAAGGCTTTGAATGGTTGGAGCTCTTCCACACGCAATGATTTTAAGCAAAATGTACTTCCTTTATAATTTTTTTCTTCTTCTTACTCTTATTGACTACATCACTCCCGTTAAAAAAAAGGTGCAAAAACCCTAACAAGAATATAAAGCCCTTACCCTTCACAGACCCTGATTGTAACAAAACAATCAATAAGAGGCAGAGAATGATATAAAAAATATACTATTTTATTAACAATAGTCAAGATGCAAGAGAGAGAAAGAATAGATTAAAAATAATAAATCACATTACTGAATTGGTTGGCAATGACAAATTCTAAAATCTAAAGTGCCAGGCAATCTCATTTTCTTAAACTAAATTAAAACAAATATAAATAAACAATTAAATAAGCAACACAAGACTTGGATAATTAATAGTTATATTACAACCTCAATTCTAGAAATGTTGAATGCTGTGTAGAATGTAACAATCTAACTAAGAACTCCCATAGAAACCCATATTTTATTCCAATAGAGCATAGAACACCTACCTGAGGTTTTACCATTTCATAAAAAAAACATCACATCAATTAGAACTTGATGGCAATAATACATTTCAAACAAATTAGGAGCAGCCCACAAAAGGCTGAGAGAGTAAGAGGTTCTTATAATAAACAGATGCAATAGAACACAGTTTGTCGTGCCGCATCTAGAAAGAATAAGCCATATGTCAACACCATCCAATACAATATAGTGCCATCTTCTCTGGGCCAAAGCTCATTTAAAATGGAAATGTCTATGCAAACTAAAGAGGGAAGGCAAGGACAGTTTAAAAGCTTGGATCTATAATGCTCTTTAAATGTAATGAGCAAATGCGTTATGTTGCACTTCTAAAATAGAATATTATCATTATTTTTTTGATGGTTTATGAAATAACTAAAGATGATGTTCCACAAACTGCCACCTTCCAGCCCCCCACCACCTAGGATGCCAATTTTCAGCTCAGAGGCTTGGTGTTGTCCCATTACACGCCCTCTTTACTTATCTGCCCCTTTGCTTCCTTCTTTTTGGCAGTTCTGGTCTGGCTTCCTACTACAAGCAGAAGCCACCTGAACTCCAGCCCAAAATGTCTCTCCCTTCCCTTCACCTTTGGCATGTTTCCTTGCACAAAGTCTGGCACTTTATGAACATTTGCTGCAGCATCAGTCCTACTACATCTCAAAGGATGGTACATTTTTTGCTTCTTAGTAACACAACATCTGCTCCACCCTCACTTTCATTGAATTGTTGGATATGTTCCAAAAGCTCACACTGTTTTTGGTACATTTCCGTTTCCCCATGCAGTTGTTCTTTGCTATCAGTGAACTCACTAAATTGCACAACCAGTTTTCTGACTTCAGCTTCATGTGTTTTCTTCATGTCCTCCAATTCCTGATGATGTTTCCTTTTGAGTTCTGTCTTCTCTCTCTCCTCTCTAGCCATGATTTCTGCCTCTATCTTTTTAATATCCTCCTGCCATTGTCTCATTATCTCATATTCTCTTTCCTGCAGTCGTTTAATTTCTCGTTCTGCTGTTTCATTTTTCTTCTCTCTTTCATATTTTTCTTCCAACTCCTTCTTGAGAGCTTCCATCTTTTCTCTGATCTGCTGTTTTTCTTTGGCAGCCTTTTGTTTTTCTTCCTCCAGTCTTTTCTTCATCTGTTCCATCTCCTGCCTGTATTTGGTTTTCAGTTTCTCCTTTTCAGCTTCAATCTCCTTCTCTTTTTCTCTAAGAATTTCCTTGATTTTCTTTTTGATGGACAGTTCTGCCTCTTGGAACATGTTGTTTGTAAAGAACTGACATGATGGGTTGGATGTCTTCACCATTTCAATCTGTGTCAGAAGCTCACAAACTTGGGTGCGGTCTTGTTTTTCTCTGTTATTAAATACTATGAATCTGTCGCCACAGTCTCTGAGCAGTTTCTTGATTGGCTCGATGGTACAGGTCTCTACATACTCCTTTATTGTCTGATCTTCCAGGTCATCTCCTCTAGTGAACAGCACTATACTGAACATTGCAGCCTTTGGACCAAAGATAGTTTTGATCAGATCTAAAGTTTCCACGTCGTCTTTGGTGACTCTTCCCACACTCAGTACTATGATGAAAGCATGAGGTCCAGGTGCTGACATCAAGATGCACTTCACAATTTCTTCCTGTATGTTTACCGTTGACAGTGAGGTATCATAGAGACCTGGAGTGTCAACTACAGCAACTGTCCTTCCCAGTACTTCACCGACTCCTTTCTTGCAAATTTTTGTTACAGAGTTCATACTGGCTCCAGTAGCAAATTCCTTTCTTCCCAGGATGGTGTTTCCTGTTGCACTCTTTCCATTTCCAGCCTTTCCAATTAATACTATCCTTAAGCAACTGGAAACTTGTGCTTCCTCTTCATTACCTGAAAATAACATTTGCACTAGTCAGCACGTTATATCAGAGATGTTTACGTTCATTCAAGTCCAATTCAGGTCTCAAGTCTCTAAAAAAATAAAAGTCGCATGTCTCTTCTGATTGTAATGAGCCTTATATCATCTACTGCTATCCAGTCTGCTGCCCAACAATACTGCACAGCTAAATGTAAGAAATTCAAAGCATTCAAAACAAACTTCTTTTGTTGGGCCATCTTGTTTGGAGTCCTTGTAACTAAACATTATTTTAAAGGGTACAGCAGCAGCTGCAGATGTGCACATGTTTGGTCGCCCCATTCACTTATACAGGATAAACACGGTATTGCATCTATGCACTATGCTCCTTAGCATCCGCTGAACACGCTCTGCTATTTTTTGCTGACAGCGTGGGTTTCTGTCGTTCCCAGCTGCTTCAACTGTGTTATAATATCACTGAGAGTTGCTTGTTGAATATTTAGTAGTGAGGAAACGTCATGACAGCTGAAGCATCCTATCATGGTACCACAGTGCTGGAGTCCACTCAGATCCTGAGAGCAAACCATTCTTTCACTAATGTTTGTAGAAGCAGTCTGCATGACTAGTTGCTGTTTTTACTATACACCTGTGATGCAATAAGATGCTTCTAAATATATATAATATTTTGTGTTAATCCAGTATCCAACTGTTGGATGATAGGGGTGTGCCATATCGTATCGTTCGCGATAATATCGCCAAATTGTTTCAATATGGTGAACGATATTATACCCTGAAATATCGTGCCATATCGCCCACACCAAATTATCACATCAGGGTACTACTTTTTTGCTGTTTTTAGCAAAAGAAAAATTCACACTGCTCTCATTTCCCATTTTATATCTACTAAAGATTATATCTGTCAATTATCATTTATTTTACGTTAATCCTGGATATATGGAGATATGTAGAGCGCATTATTAGTACCATGACATTCTGGATCATTGACTTCTGCTACAAATTAATGATTAATTACTGATTAATTTCTGGTTACTGATTCATTTCTTGTAATTTTTTAAATCTCAGTTAAGGGTGCGCCATATCATATCGTATGCAATAAGAAAATTTAACACTCATTTTGGTGCAGTGGTGTATTCTTGAAATCATTTTTTAAATTCAGTATTTCATCATATCACCAAGAGTATCGTTATTGCGGAAATACCATGAAATATCGTGATATTATTTTAGGGCCATATTGCCCACCCCTACTGGATGAAAATAAATGTAAAAGTCATACTTGAAGTTAAAACACCTACCTTGTGCTTTTAGCTGCTTCTTTAACTCCTGAATTTCCTTCTTATGTTTGCTCAGCTCTTCTTTATACTTTGCGTTCGCTTCACACCAGGCTCTTTCTTCCTGAGCCATCACAAACATGAGAAGAGTATAGGGCTGTGCTTCGATCAATTTTGTAATTTCTGCCAGAAGCTCTTCACCTGCTTTCTCAAAGGATTTCCCCATCTCTGTTTCCACAATTACATGTCTATAATTGCACATAGCAAGAAAGTTCCAGAGTTCTGTGTCACCTTTAATAAAAGCAGCCTGTTCCATATTGGGCATTTTAAAAATAACTATTAGATTATCTTTGACTCTGGAGCCGAAGATTTTCTGGATTTTTTCAATTTCTCTTCGGTTTTCATCAGTGAGGAGACCAAGAGAAATGATTAAGAGGAAAGCACTGACTCCAGAATCACAGACAGAGACACAGCGGAGAGCTGTACACTTTGCATCATTCTCTTGAGTGTTGTAAAGAGCCGGCATCTCCACCAGGGTAACTGAGCGTTCAGACACTACTCCATGTCTCGTCACACATATGAAGCTGGGCTCCAGACTGGGCTTGGGCCTGCGCTGGCTCTGGCCCAGTATGAGATCTGATATAGAGGCTTTCTGTGCTTGATCAGTCCCACACAGCACAAAGTTCAACCTCCAAGACACTGAATGAGACAAAACAAGCTTGAACATGTTAGTCCAACTTAGAACAGGAAACGCGCAAAAATATCAATGATTTAATGATATAAATAATGTATTAAAAAAATCCAAAGGTATCAGAAATTATGATTTAGCATATATTATGCCAGTCCATTTTAGTCTTTAGACCCCAACAATAAACAAGTCCTAATTTATATATCAGATATAAACTGTATTAGTAGCTTAGTTAAATCTAACAATACTAGATTAAAATATATGTAAAACTGTCATAATGGCTAGATTAGAGTCCTTGCTCATTTGGAGCTGTGGACTAGAGCTAGTTTGAAGGCAAACAGTCCACAAATGGAGACTATTTGGGACTGTGGTTGACACCACAAAGGAAGTCACTGCCTACAAAAAACATGTCTGCATCCCTGAAGTTTGTGAAAGTGAGCATTTTAAAAGTTGTCTGACCAGTGGTTTGGATGGTCCCCCCTTATACAGCGCATCTGGAAAGTATTTACAGCGCTTCAGTTTTTCCACATTTTGTTACATTACAGCCTTATTCCAAATTGTATTATATTAATTTATTTCCTTAACAATCTACACAAAACACCCCATTATGACCATGTGAAAAAAGTTTTCTTGAGAGTTCTTGAAATGTATTAAAAATAAAAATCTAAGAAATCACATTTCATAAGTATTCACAGCCTTTGCCATGAAGCTCAAAATTGAGCTCAGGTGCATCCTGTTTCCACTGATCATCCTTGAGATGTTTCTACAGCTTAAATGGAGTCCACCTGTGGTAAATCCAGTTGATTGGACACGATGTGGAAAGGCACACACCTGCCTTTATAAGGTCCCACAGTTGACTGCATGTCAGAGCGCAAACACCAAGCATGAAGTCAAGGGAATTTTCTGTTGACCTCTAAGACAAAATGGTCTCGAGGCACAAATCTGGGAAAGGATACAGAAAAATGTCTGCTGCTTTGAAGGTCAGAATGAGCACAGTGACCTCCATCATTCGTACATGGAAGAAGTTTGGAACCACCAGGACTCTTCCTAGAGCTGGCCGGCCGTCTAAATTGAGCGATCGAGGGAGAAGGGCCTTGGTCAGGGAGGTGATCAAGAACCCGATGCCCCAGCGTTCCTCCGTGAAGAGAGGAGAACCTTGCAGAAGGACATCCCTCTCTTCAGCAATCCACCAATCTGTATGGCGAAAGCCACTCCTTAGTAAAAGGCACAAGGCACCCCGTCTGGAATTTGCCAAACCATGAGAAACAAAATTTTCTGGTCTGATGAGACAAAGATTGAACTCTTTGGTGTGAATGCCAGGCGTCATGTTTGGAGGAATTGAGGCACTGCTCATCACGAGGCCAATACCATCCCTACAGTCAAGCACAGTGGTGGCAGCGTCATGCTATGGGGATGTTTTTCAGCTGCAGGAACTGGCAGACTAGTCAGGATAGAGGGAAAGATGACTGCAGCAATGTACAGACACATCCTGGATGAAAACCTGCTCCAGCACGCTCTTGACCTCAGACTGGGGTGACGGTTCATTTTTCAGCAGGACAATGATCCGAAGCATACAGCCAAGATCTCAAAGGAGTGGCTTCAGGACCACTCTGTGAATGTCCTGGAGTGGCCCAGCCAGAGCCCAGACTTGAATCCGATTGAACACCTCTGGAGAGATCTGAAAATGGCTGTGCACGGGAGTCTCCCATCCAGCCTGATGGAGCTTTAGAGGTACTGCAAAGAAGAATGGGCAAAACTGCCTAAAGAGAGGTGTGCCAAGCTGCTGCCAAAGGTGGTTCTACAAAGTATTAAGCAAAGGCTGTGAATACTTATGTAAATATCATTTCTTTGTTTTTTTTTTTATTTTAATACATTTTCAAAACTCTCAAGAACTTTTTTCATATGGCCATAATGGGGCATTTTGTGTAGAATTTTGAGGAAAGAGATTAATTTAATACAATTTGGAATAAGGCTGTTTTGTAACAAAATGTGGAAAAAGTTAAGCTATGTGAATGCTTGCCTCTGTTGCTCACTAGAGGTTCTGTATTGAATGTTTAATGTTTTTTCTGATTATTTGTCCTGCGATCACATTTCTGTAAAGCTGCTTTGCGAAAACATCATTTGTAAAAAATGCTACACAAATATTAAATTTAATAACGAGTGACCATTATTTTATTTTGATTTTAGTTTTTGTAGAAACTCCAGAGAAATATGAATGCAGTGTAACTTACTAAGTAGTGGTGAGAAGAGACCATGTCTCCTTCCAGGTCGACATGGATCTGTGGCACAAACATAATATACATGTTTTTTTTTTTTTTGCTGTGTTAATGTTACATATATGTGATGTCTCATATGCAAAGCCTTAGAGTACAGTAATATGTTACATTAGGTATCTACTCACTGTAAATCTGCTAACATCCCAACCAACACCAAAACTGTAAATACGCCAACATTAATACTAGCTATTTTGCTGTTGAAATATTAGCTATTAGCTATTAGCTATAAGATTTTCTAATTCATATTCTGCAGTGTATGACTATTTTATACTTGAAATATATCACGATAATTACAGTACATTACGACTTATTTTATAATAAATAGACATGATGTCAAAAACCTTTGCTGACTATAACATCCATTGTGTTTAGTTGTGTGCTGGCTAACATACAAAAAACTTCACCAATATTTTGGCTTGTTGTGCAATGATCAATGCATTGATTATTAAGGAGAAGCAAATCTCAAACATTGATTAAAACACACTGTTTCTTTATTTCATCTCAAAACGCATTTAAATGTGTTTTTGTAATAGTACCAATACTGATTCTGAAGGGATGTTCTTAACTGTTGTAAAATGAACAAATACATGCACAGGACTGCTCTATTAAAATAAAATGTACCTCAAGGTCACAAACCTTGGTTAAATTCTGTAGGTTTTAGCATGTGTTAATTTCCTGGGTGAAAATAATAATTTATATTTAATAACTTAATAACTTAATAATAACTTTAATTTAATATTATTTTTATTCAGTCTTTTGCAAAAGTAAATTACACTGACTTTTATAATGTACATTAATGTAAATTAAAGTAAATACATTTTTTTTCAGAAAACAAACTTCATTCTGCATGTTTGACATGGAAATGAAACAAGTTTTTAACATCTTAAATTTAGTAAATAAATAGTAATTTAAATGAAGAGAAGAGTGTCCCTGTAAATGGTATATGATGTGTTAATATTTTTTCAAATAAATAAAAATGCGTTAAATTAGATTATTATTATTATTATTATTATTATTATTATTATTATTATTATTATTATTATTATTATTATTATTATTATTATTATTATTATTATTATATGGTTTATGCGGATCCCTTTTCTCGAGATTTGGCGGCCCCTGTCGTTTCTGTGATGAACTGCAGGTAAATCCAGTTGTAGAAGTAGTTTGTAAATAACGGATAGTTTGGGTTTTTCGTTCATTTCGCAGCGAATTCACATCGTTTACTTTGATTTCGGAGGTTTTCAGAAACGCTTCGTAATTAACGATCATTCTTACGAACTTTTTAACGAAGAAAACAGCTTTACGGAGGATTTGTGGTGGAGACTCGCCCCAGTATGATCAGATCTGTCCAGATCCGCCTGTTATAATAAACTAACCTGTAAATAAACAAGACGTGGAGCTGATCCGCTTAGTTACCGGACACGTGTTTTATTTTCCTGATCTTTTTAAATTAATTTAATGTGAAAAAACGCTGCACGGCGTAACCCACATCTATTTTTATTCAGTAACTGGACACTTACCACTGCTGGACGCCATCTCCTGTTGTTCATCTCATGAGCTGAAATCAAAAGTAGAATCAGAGAGAGAGTTTTATTGGGAGGGGGGTGGGGATGTTTATGCATTAATGATCAACAAAACATATTCAGTAAATTAACATCTTAATCTATTGTTCCTTAATAACATAATTAGTAGTATAAAACACACCTTATTTTCAACAATCAAAACATTATGAACTAACAGCTCCAAGCAGGATAATCCCATGCTATCATAGACTGTGTAAAAAACCTGAAAACAGTCTAAACCAATACAAAATGAATACCCCAATACATTTTTAAATAAAAATATATACATATATATTCACTGATTTATATGTTAATTCTGGTTCATATTTGTTCATATTTATTTGCTGTAAATAAAAATGTTGTTGAGTTCATCAACAGATTATTTTGGTTATTTGCTGTGTCTTTGGTCTAGGCCTTATTTTTATCTCAACTCTGTGTCATTTACAAAGTACACTTCTCCCACTAGATGGCGCTAAAACCTCATATATCTGCACATATCAGTGTATTTTTACTGAAGTTTTGCCTCCCTCCTCAGATGTTTTACTATTTCCCCAGTAATATTATGTAGAATTTAGTTAAGATTAGGTTAAGTAGGGTATTACTCCCCGATAGTAAAGGATAAACTTTTAATAAGTTACACTTTTAATGCTGATGACAGAAAAAATAAACTACCTTTAAACTACCTTTATTTAACAATGCCTTACAATTAACATTGAAAATTAACATTGATTCAACATACATTTGCTGTCTGGGTTTGTGTATAGAAAAATTAAAAAAATATTTTTTAGTATTTTCAGTAGAAATACTGTATCATTGCCTAAAAGCAACATAAACATTTTATCTACCTTGTTTAAACAACAGGTAGCGTTAAAATTCTGACATTAAATCAACGTTTATTTCATGGATTGGAATGTTTGAGACTCTAATAATAATAATAATAATAATAATAATAATAATAATAAATAGTAGTAATAATAATACTAATTTTATTATTATTATTATTATATGGTACAATATTATGTTATTGAAACCATTAAATAAAATCCAAGAACATGACGGCAAATGTAATGATCTGTAAAACATACTCACCCACAAACCCTGGTAAATATATGAGTTGTAGATCAGCGAATCTGCGCAGGCGCAGTCACAGCTGTTCGAATCAAAAAGCGCGGGAATTCAGTTCTGAGGTAAATCGTTAGCTAACTGGCTAATTTTACCTCAGACCCTCAGTTTCCTGCAGATGCTTTACTTATTTCAGGTAAGAATGCTGTCCATATTACATTGTAAATTAAATCATATTTATTATTACATTTTATAAATGCTAGGTAATGGAATATGTTATTAATAATATATTTGTAAGGAAACACATTCTTTAAACTGTTAATGTCAGCTAGCTATCTAGGTTACAGTTACATGGCTATTTAGCTTGGGATTAATCTAAAGCTACAGTTAAGGAGTGAGTTGTTTTGAACTTAATTCAACCTTCAGTTACCTTCATGACATATTGTATTTTCTTTTTTTAAATGTTTTGTTACACATAACACTATTTTAGAGCTGTTGTCCATCAGAACAGACAATAAATCAGAAAATGAACTTCGTCCTATTCACTGCAAAAACACTAAAAAAGTAACTAAAAATTAAAAAGCAACTAATTTAATGTTATTTAGAACTGTTTAGGATAGTTTATGAAATAGAAAGGCCAATATGAAATATAAAATATTACACACAGGCTTCCAATGGAATCGAATACTTTAGTTTTTTATCTTTATTTTTTATAAAGATTTTATAGTAGAATATTAAAGTTTTATTTTCTGTGCATTATAAACAGAAAACAACATTCTTATTTTTTCCATCAGTGGAGATAATTTAGGTCTGAAATGTTTAATAAAATTAATGTTTCTGACTATTATACTATCATAAAGTCTAAGTACCTAATGAGAGCCTGTATCAGATGAGGTCACCATAATATCATCTGCAGTAAGTTAAATAGGAAGGAGATAAGGTAAAATGTAGAATAGTGTATATATGCATACATTTGATAAAATGGGGAAAAGGGCTTAATAATAAAGTAGCTTGGTTATCTTCTTCTCCACGTTTTTGCTAAATTTAATAATCTTCACATTATTGTGTGGTTTATTTTGGGTTTCGAGAATTTAGAGTTTGTCAGTACTAGCTTTGGATATTCTGAGTGAGAATGACAAAAAACTTTGTAAATTCTACTGAATAAGAATGTTTTCTAAATGCCAATATATAATAACTAAATTAAAATGGCATAATTTTAGACTTCAGATGTTTAATATGTTATATTTAAATCTGAATGTGTAGAAAACAGAACATTATATTAACAAAAGCTTAAGTTTTAACTCCCTGGCCTTATAGTTCATAGGAAATTGTTAAACATTAGAAAGTTAAACATTTGAGATGATTGAACATCATACCTAATAATGAGCCTTTATTTTTAGGTATATTTTAAACCATCTTACTCTGTTATCAAAAAGTACAAATGAAATAATATGAATGAAAAATATATTGGATAAATAATTTTTGTATACAGCAAAACTGTTGTAATAAAGAATGCTGCTGCATATGGACAAAGAGGATGTGAGCAGGATGGACGCAACTGCACAAAAATAAACTTTACAAAACTGGTTTACATGTGAAATGTGTTGCCCAAGAAATGTGGTTATTTTGCCATAGTTATATAAAAAGGTAGAATTCAGAATCTCAGTATTAATCATCTTGCAAAAAATATCCAGCAGAACCAAAACAGTGCTGTAAAACTTCCAAAACATTTATGTAAAAGTGTTGACCCATTTTATATATACTTAAAAGTTACAGACAGGAAAAACAGTGTCTTTTTTATCACAGGAACAAATTAAAGCTCGGAATTAGGAATTAAAGCTAACGTGTTACAATTGCTTCAGCTTGCTAACGGTACACTGCTTTGAGAGGACAGTGACAGAGCAGCAGCACCATTTGGGAAGACTAATAACAGTTTTTATAATAATAATAACAGTTTTTGTACAGTGTTTAAACAATGTTATCATTATCATATATGGAAGTTCTGTAAGTCGATATGGGGCTGTAAACCAGCCAACAAAAAACAGTAACAAAGACATAAAAAGTAAAAGTATGAGCCAAAATATCATAGTTGTAAATAATTTGTAAAAATGCTCAAATGCAGTTTTATAAGCCTGCAGTCAACATGCATATTAATAATACATTGAACAACAACTTACATACTTATCCAAAATACCTCTTTTGGTTACTTAAACTACATTTGACTTGAATGTTTTGACCAAGTTGTCTTAAAGAATGGCACAGCTTGATTCATTTTTTAGTTTGTCGATTTCTGTCCGTAGTTTCTTGATTTCCTCACTTTTTTGACCCTCTGTGAGTTTATAGAGATTATCCAAAAGCTCATAACGTTTCTGAAACTCCTCAGTGAGCCCCTGGAAGTGTTTTTCTTTACTTTCATTGAACTCATTGAACTGCTCAGCCTGCAGCCTGGCAACATCTTCATATTTATTCTTCATGTCCTTCATTTCTTGATCATGATTCTTTTTCAGTTCCTCACGTTCCTTTTTGTCTCTCTCTTCTCTGGCTATTCTTTCTGCCTCTTTATTCTTAATGTCCTCCTGCCATTGTTTCTTAATGTCCTCCTCTCTTTCCTGCAGTCGTTTTCTTTCTTCAGCTCTTCTTTCTTCATCCTCTTGTTTTCTTCTCTCCTGCTCTTCCCTCCTCATTTTCTCCATCTGTTCATAATGTTCTTTCATCTGTGCTTCCATTGTACGCTTCTTTTTCTCATACTCTCTGTCTTTTCTCTCACTTTCTTCTCTCCACTGTCGTTTCTCCTCCTCTCTTCGAAGTCTTTCTTCTTCCATGTCTCTTTCAAATTTCTCTCTCATTCTTTCTTGTTCTTCTTGTTTAGCTCGTAGCTCTTCAGCATGCTTCTGCTTTCTTAGCCGATCCTCTTCCTGTAGTTCCTTTATCTGCCTTTTCTTCTCTTCTTCCCATTCCCTCAATTTACGCTTAAGGCCCTCTTGTATCTCTGTTCTCTCATGTTCTGCCTCTTTTATTCTCCTCTCCCAATCACGTCTCTCATCCTCTTCTTTTTGTCTCCTTCTATCTTCCTCCAATTCTCTCTGTTTAAGGTCTTCACTTTGTCTTTTTCTCAGTGCATCCATGGCTTGCTTTTGCTGATTTTGCAAACGTTTTTCATCTTGTTTGTATCTCTCTTCCCTCCTTTTATCGTCTGCATCTTTATCACTTAGCTGTTTTTCAAATTCATATCTCTGCTTTTTATTCTCTATTTCTAGCTCATTAATTCTGTTTTGCCATTTTTCCATTTGCATTCTTGCTTTTTCTGCCCTTGCATTGTCTTCCATTTCTTGTTTCTTCTTCTCCATTTCTTCTTTTTCTTTATACTCATTTTTGAGAGCTTCCATCTTTTCTTTGAAATGATTCTCTATTTGCAGTTTTTCTTCATTAACCTTTTGAGTTTCTTTCTCCAGTCTTTTCTTCATTTCTTCTATTTCCTGGTTGTATTTGGTTTTCAGTTTCTCTTTTTCAGCTTCAATCTCTTTCTCTTTCTCTCTCAGAATTTCCTCAATTTTCTTTTTGATGGACATTTCTGCCTCTTGAAACATACTGTTTGTAAAGTATTGACTTGTTGTGTTTGCATTTATCACCATTTCAATCTGTGTGAGAAGCTCAGAAACCTGGGCTCGGTCCTTTTTTTCTTTGTTATTAAACGCCATGAATCTGTCTCCACAGTCTCTCAGCATCTTCCTGACTGGCTCGATGGTACAGTTCTCTACATACTCCTTTATTGTCTGATCTTCCAGGTCATCTCCTCTAGTGAACAGCACTATACTGAACATTGCAGCCTTTGGACCAAAGAGCCTTTTTATCATATCTAAAGTTTCCACATCATCTTGGCTGACTCTTCCCACACTCAGTACTATGATGAAAGCGTGGGGTCCAGGTGCTGACAATGAGATGCACTTCACAATTTCTTGTTGGACCTCTTCCATTGACAGTGAGGCATCAAAGAGCCCTGGAGTGTCAACTACAGCAACTCTCCTCCCCGGAACTTCACCAACTCCTTTCTGGCAAACTTTTGTCACAGAATTCATACTGGCTGCAGTAGCAAATTCCTTTTTTCCCAGGATGGTGTTTCCTGTTGTACTTTTTCCATTCCCAGTCTTTCCAATCAACACCACCCTTAAACAGCTGGAACCCTGTTCTTCTGCTTCATCATCTGAAAATAACAGAAGTAGTTAATACAGGTTGTATGCTTCACGACTATAACATACAGTGCATCAGTACAGAGAATCAGTTTGTAATACAGACACAAATACGTGTAAAAAGAAATTGTTAAAGTACAACCTCAGAGCAGAAGTACAACAAGCAGAAAAAAGTACAATTAAATAAAAGATTGAAAGGGATTTTAATATGTCTTCTATCCACAGCCCAAAATATAGTTAAAGCATTTAAGTGTTCTGGAGAAATTTCATAAAGGGCAAGAGCACAAGCCAAAACTAAACATCTAGGATACTCAATCTCTCAGACAGTACTACATCAACAACCATCATTCAGCAATAGCTGAGAGAACCACAAGGACAGGGGATTATTTTAGCAAACCTTTGACAAACACTACAATACAGTTACAAACTTTACCCGGCAAAACAGAATCCCCACATTAACCACCTCCAGAAGGTGTTTCAACTTCTCTGGGCTCTAAGGCATCTGTGATGGACCACAGTGGAAACAAAAATTGTTGTTTTGAGCTTCAGACCAAAGACAAAAGTACAAAATCAAGGGTTTGTCATGGTGTCGTTGTGTTAGTACACTTCTGTGATGCAATAGAGAACATTGTGTTATAGTAACATATGCTGCTTCAGATTATGTCCAGGGACATCTATGAATTTTTAACAAGACGATGCAAAACCACATGCTGCGCACAGGCCTGCCGGAATGGATAACTTTGAAACAAAAAAAATGCTGTTTTTGCAAGAAGAATTTGGAAAAATTTCACCTGACACACTGTTAAACTGTTAAATGCTTTCCCACAACTTTTTATGGAATGTGGTGCATGCGTGAAATGCAGGAATGGATATATATCGGTGAATGAAATGAAGTTGAGCAGATAAAAAACTAAATATCTTGGGTTTAATACTGTCTGTGATCAATTCTAACTTCCTGCTCCCCCTCTTTTCGTCCTCTATCCCACTATTCCCACTTGGGGACCTGTCAAAAAATACAATGTAATGTAATATAATATAAAAAATATAATAAACAGTAAATGAGAAACACACTTTTATTGCAATTAGAATTGTCCATACTCTCCTTTTTTATAGGGCTTTAGGAGAAATTCTACATTTTAAAACGGCCAAGTCAAAGTGGGAAAAGGGGCAAAAAATAAAATGGGGGTGTGACTAAAACTGAAAAACAGAAATTGACTCAATGGCTTTTTTTGCTACTCTAGAGAGCACTTTATGCAACTGTCTAAACACTATGCTACTAAAGTAGCTTACTCTATGAAATCTATTTTGGCAAATTCTGTTTTTTGATAGTTTATATTTGGATTTCGGTTATAATAGTGTCAAAACTCAAAATAATAATACAATTAATTACATGCTCTGTGATTATTTTATTAAGTATTTTAATGTATCTAAAACACATTTAATAGCACTCAGAATTTTAAACTGTACAGTTCAATTAAATCTTAGCTGCAAAAAAAATTAAATGACAAAACTATTATAGAAGATGCTCACACATGCCAGAAGTTATTTTTTAGGAGATTCTAGGCCACTCAAATATGTCTTAAAGAGTAACTGCACTGTATTTCAGCTATTACACCATTAATAGCTAATATATTACTCAGTAATAATAAAATATACCAGCCCTGCTTAAAATGAGATGCAAATTGACTATTAAAGAACTCTGAATGGACATAAAAAAAAATAATACCAGGGTTTACCTGAAGTCAAAGTACATACCCTTTGACTGAAACTTCATCTTTAACTCCTGAATTTCCTTCTCCTTTTTGCTCAGTTTTTCTTCATACTCCTCCTTCACTTCACGACTAACTTTTTCTTCCTGAGCCATCATAAACATGTGAAGAGAATAGGGCTGTGCTTCGATCTTCTGAATAATTTCATCCACCAGCTTTTCGCCTGCCTGCTTGGAGGATTTCCCCATCTTTGTTTCAACTATTGTATATCGATCATCACACAAAGCAAGAAAGTTCCTTACTTCTGTGTCATGTTCAATAAAATCTGTCACAGTCTGTTGAATATCTTGTGTGGTAAAAATAACTAGTAAATTTTCTTTCACTCTGTAGCTGAAAGTTTCCTTGATTTTCTTCATTTCTCTTTTGTCTTCATCAGTGAGGGGACCAACAGGAACGATGAAGAGGAAAGCACTGACTCCAGGATCACAGAGAGAGACACAGCGAAGAGCTTCATACTTCACATCCTCCTCTAATAGCTCTGATTGTGTGCTACAGAGAGCTGGCATCTCTACCAGGGTAACTGAGCGTCCAGACACTTCTCCAGCTCTCATCACACACGTTAAGCTGTGCTCCAGACTGGGTTCAGAACTGCGCTGCCTCTGGCCCAGTATTAGATCTGATATGGACGCTTTCTGTTCTCCATCAGTCCCACACAACACCAAGTTCAATCTCTGAAACCCTGAATAAGAAAAAAAATATATTTGTTATGTACAAGGTTTTTTTTTTTTTTTTTTACAAAAGTATGAAGATATAAGAAATAACATTTGCTCTGCCTATTGTGCTTGCACCAATCCTCACATCAGTGCTACAAACTATATATAATGTTTTACGCACTCAGCAGAGGGAGGAATTTCTCACTAAGAAGATTTTGCTTAAAATACATATATATTGACTATATAAAAAAAAGATGTTTCATAGAATGTTTACTAAATAATGGTATATGTGTCTGGTATATGGTATATGTGTTTGGATGTGTCCTGATTAAATTTTCCTACACATTCAAGTCTGAATCAACAAGGTTTAACTAACATTTGATAATTTAGCTTTATTTGGTTATCAGTGATTTAACCACGTATTATCTTTTAAGTGATTTAATTGGGTTTAAATAATAACATGACTCTTGATCTCTTTCTGACAGGGTACCATCCACTGTTGTATTTCTAAGATTATCTTGAATATTACAAAACTGTTTGTGGGCAAAATATATATATATATTACATTTATTGTGATTCAATTGTAAGATTGTTGTTTCCTGAATTTATCCTCACAAACTGGTATGCTGAAGAATGTATTTTGATCCACTGTTTAGTTGAGTTTTCTTTTGGTTTGGTCTATTAGAAAAATAGACCACTAGCTGAAGCATGGTGACCATGTGGGGGGGGGGGGGGGGTTATGGCCCTTTGTGAATAAGATCATCTTCCCCGCCAAAGTTTGAAATTGCTCCTAGACCAATCAAAACACAGACATTTGGGCCACAGAGCCAATCGTAGCTCAAGGGCCAAACAGGCCACAGAGACTAATAGTTAAACTGGGTCAGACACAGTCAGATCAGTTCAGAGCAGTTGGAAGAGAAGCAGTTTTCAGTTCAGTTGGAGTGGGAGAAGAGGTTCAGGGAGAAGTTAGAGGAGAGAGGTTAGGAAGCCCAGAGATGAAGAAAGGATAGACTGTTAGTTTAGTCATCTTAGACTAGTGCATTTAATCTTCTTCAAGTACACTGCTCAAAAAATAACACAATAAAACTCCAAGTAAATCAAACTTCTGTGAAATTAAACTGTCCACTTAGGAAGCAACACTGATTGACAATCAATTTCACCTGCTGTTGTGCAAATAGAATAGACAACAGGTGGAAATTATTGGCAATTAGCAAGACACACTTAATAAAGGAGTGGTTCTGCAGGTGGGGACCACAGACCACTTCTCAGAACCTATGCTGTCTGGCTGATGTTTTGGTCAGTTTGGAATGCTCAGGTAGTGCAGCTCATCCAGAATGGCACATCAATGCGAGCTGTGGCAAGAAGGTTTGCTGTGTCTGTCAGCGTAGTGTCTAGAGGCTGGAGGCGCTACCAGGAGACAGGCCAGTACACCAGGAGACTTGGAGGAGGCCATAGGAGGGCAACAACCCAGCAGCAGGACCGCTACCTCCGCCTTTGTGCAAGAAGGAACAGGAGGAGCACTGCCAGAGCCCTGCAAAATGACCTCCAGCAGGCCACAAATGTGCATGTGTCTGCACAAACGGTTAGAAACCGACTCCATGAGGATGGTATGAGGGCCCGACGTCCACAGATGGGGGTTGTGCTCACAGCCCAACACCGTGCAGGACGCTTGGCATTTGCCAGAGAACACCAGAATTGGCAAATTCGCCACTGGCGCCTTGTGCTCTTCACAGATGAAAGCAGGTTCACACTGAGCACATGACAGACGTGACAGAGTCTGGAGACGCCGTGGAGAGCGGTCTGCTGCCTGCAACATCCTTCAGCATGACCGGTTTGGCAGTGGGTCAGTAATGGTGTGGGGTGGCATTTCTTTGGAGGGCTGCACGGGCTGCATGTGCTCACCAGAGGTAGCCTGACTGCCATTAGGTACCGAGATGAGATCCTCAGACCCCTTGTGAGACCGTATGCTGGTGCGGTTGGCCCTGGGTTCCTCCTAATGCAGGACAATGCTAGACCTCATGTGGCTGGAGTGTGTCAGCAGTTCCTGCAAGATGAAGGCATTGAAGCTATGGACTGGCCCGCCCGTTCCCCAGACCTGAATCCGATTGAGCACATCTGGGACATCATGTCTCGCTCCATCCACCAACGTCATGTTGCACCACAGACTGTCCAGGAGTTGGCGGATGCTTTAGTCCAGGTCTGGGAGGAGATCCCTCAGGAGACCATCCGCCACCTCATCAGGAGCATGCCCAGGCGTTGTAGGGAGGTCATACAGGCACGTGGAGGCCACACACAATACTGAGCCTCATTTTGACTTGTTTTAAGGACATTACATTAAAGTTGGATCAGCCTGTAGTGTGTTTTTTCACTTTAATTTTGTGTGTGGCTCCAAATCCAGGCCTCCATTGGTTAATAAATTTCATTTCCATTGATGATTTTTGTGTGATTTTGTTGTCAGCACATTCAACTTTGTACAGAACAAAGTATTCAATGAGAATATTTCATTCATTCAGATCTAGGATGTGTTATTTGAGTGTTCCCTTTATTTTTTTGAGCAGTGTATATTAATATTAGCTATCCTAGTTAAAATATCTAAGGTTATTTTACAATCTACGAAGCCAAGCATTATTCCATCTAAGTTTAGCTAAAGTACAGCTGAAAAAGAGATCCGCCAGATCCAACCCAGAAACCTGCGGTCCGGAGGCCACCAGCAAGCCAGCTGAGAGTGAAGGGATTTACCCTGTGGGTTCTAATGGGGCTCCGTGCTGACACAGGAAGTCAAACCATCCTGCAGACAGGCTCACGTGATCCTTTTTCGGGGTGAATCAGCAGACGACCACAAACCAGACGGACGTCGCCAAGGCCCACCTCGACACCTCAGAGTAAGGCAGAGCTGGGTTTAATCTTTCGGCAGATGGTGTCTGTTGGTCATGGTTTGGGTCGGGTCTTTAATTTAGTCTTCTTAGTATAGATGACTCATTTGGAGTTGCTTGGTTGGAAATAAGAACTGGTTTCGTAGACTTAAAATGCCTTAGACCCTTATTTAGAAATATTCACTTAATAGTTATATTAATCTTTATTCCTTTCATATCAGCATTATAACGTGTTTGTTGTTTTATTTCTCATTTATCATTCTACACTATGATTTGATATCTAATGGCTACATTTATGACTTTTTAATGAATTATTTACTCATATCTGTGTGATTTAATAAAATACTTTTATATTATAAAACCTGTAATTTCAGTGTGTTTTTCTGGATAACTTGGTTATGAAAATTTCTGTCACCTGTAGAAACCACACCCTGAGATGTCTTGTGTTATTAATTAATCTAATTAATTAATTAATTTGATCAATTAATTTATTAATTAATCTAATTAAATTAATTTAATAACTGGCGCCCAATTAAAATATTTCAACATCTCAATTAGCACCAGGTATTAAAACCACTGAGCCCGCTACAGTACTGATTTACAGTCTATGCAACAAACGGTTTAGTTACGGATATCTTGAAAATTGGGAAGTTGGTAAAAATCTGGGAGAAATTTTCCAGATTTGGTTGAGAAATACTCACCCTCTGCATCATGTTTACCACCACGAATGAATCTCGGTATCATACTCCCAAGTCTTCCTCCTGGTTAATAAATATTAATGAGCATAATAATCTGATCATCACAGTTTATTGTGCTATTCTGTTGCTTAACAGTTGCAAGGTTGTTGACGTACTCTTTCAAGACAGAACCTAAAATATTTAATGTTAATTACGAATCTTCTCATTCATCCAACTCTCAAGATTTGGTTTGGTGTCCTTAAACGTTTCAAATTTCAGACCCAAAAAATAATTCCAACCAGAATCATTACACACTAATTTAAGCTATGGGCACATAAATGAAAATGGGGAAAATGGCTAAACTACATTAATACTTGACTGCCTTTAACTGTAAAGAACACCAGAAAATCATATAAAAAAAAACTTCCAGGAACGGCTAAGAACAAAGCATTCAACTTCTTTAAGCCCTGATCTATTTGAAATATACAGTCTGGAGACGTACCCTTCAAACCTAAGACAACTTAACAGTTTGCTCAAGAGCAGTGGGCCAAAATACCTGTAGACATGTGCAGAAATCTCACTAAGAGTTACAGAAACTGCTTGATTGCAGTAATAGTCTCAAATGGTTTGTGCAACAAAATATTAAGTTTTGGGTATCGTCATTTTTGTCCAGGTCAATTTCATTAATCTCTTGTAACCGTTTTAACTATTTAGAAAGATATTCATAAGAAATACCAGAGGAGCAAAATTAACCCAACTCATATTTAGGTTTCTGATCTTCTTCATGCTAAGTATCACAAGTTGGTAGCCTCTGGCAAACCCAGTAGGGTCTATTTTTATAATCATATCATGTTTGTACATAGAATTACATTTGTTTCTGTGGGAGAAAAATTGGACGAATAAAATTTGTGAAGTGTCTGGAGCAGATATCTTGCATATTGGGGGACTGAAAAAAATAAAAAATCTGAGGGAATAAGAGCATTACTTACCATCACCATCATGTTTACCACCAAGAGGCAATTTTGAAATCATACTCCCAATTACCTTTAATGGTTCTGCAAAATATCACCAAAACCACTGTTATCATTAGCATGGCAGTCTGATTAACATGATGTTTATGATAATCAAGATTTTCTGTCTAACTAATTGCATGTAGTAATTAAACTATTGAACAGTTTTAAAGTGAGATGGTACATTGAACAAGCCAGAGGGAGGGAGAGGCAAAAACGAATTTAAATAATTCAATAATTGTCCCAATAAATAAAACATTTTTTTTAATGTAACTTACTCTTCTTTTTCCGTGCTGTTTGTTCATTTTTACTCTGCACTGTTGGCAGCTGATGCTGTTGCTCTTCCGTTGCAAGTGGAGCTATCACAAACTCCTCCCTCTTAAGGTGTCCTCCTCCATTCTCTTTAATCCTCTTTTCCATCAGCTGTACAACAGCAGTCTGACTGCATCCACTTATAAAGTCAAAATGCCAGTTACTGAATTCTGCAATGATCTCATTAGAGACATCATCTGTAACTGGATCCACACTGCTGCCGGGATGTGTCAGAACTATGGTGTGTTTACGGGCTTCCTCAGATAAAGAAAGGAAGATGAAATTCAGCTGTTTTCTGTCTGCTTCAGTGAAGTCGTCTCGCTGTAGGACCAGAACTATAACATGAGGTCCAGGATCACACAGAGTCATGCACTCTGACACTCGATCATTCAGTTCATCACTAGAGAGTTCAGGATCAAACAGGTCAGGGGTGATGATGAGTGTGATGTCTCTTCCCTCCACTTTTTCTGCTTCATAACTGTGGTCAGGAGGAATTTCAGTACTGAACGCATCTCTTTGCAGGATAAAGTTTCCCATACATCTGTTTTGTTGACCATTCTTCCCCAGAAGCAGGAGCCGCACTGCATAATAAAAATAAACATGTTCAATAAGAAATTACAGCTGCATCATGATTACTGAAACATGGGTCTCAATACACTGCTACAACTTACTAAATCTATTCCAAATTAAAACAACTTAATACCTCACATCATAGGCTATAAGAAGAGTGCTAACACCCTTAAACTGAGCTACAGCTGTTTTCTAGAATGGTCCACATAGAGTCAACCAAAGAAACTGAGTCCATGTGTTCAGCATCATATCCTGAGGTTGGCTTAAAAAACAGACGCATGAGTGCTTCTAGCATTGTGCTCAGACCACACGCCACACACAGCATCAGCTATGTCTGCATGACTGTCAGCCCAGAAGGAAGCCTCTTCTGAACCAGGCACAAAAGAAAGCCCACAAACAGCTTGCTAAAGACAATGGAACCATGTCCTGTGGTCTGATGAGACCATGATATATTCTATAGAGGGGCACAGCGCTGCATTTCTAGCACACTTAAATAAACCAACCTTTTATTCCCTTCAAATTATATAGGGGCAAATTATTGCATGCACTATAGGGTCCACTTCTTGAAACTGTTTGACTATGGTGTTCTAGTTTTTGAACAACAGAACATTTACACTTAATACATTAAAAATAATTCAGCATTGTAATTCCAGAGAATATAAAAGCAGTGTAACTTACTGAATGGAGGAAGAGATAGACTTTGCCTCCTCCGAGGTCGCAATGGATCTGTGCCACAAATATAAGATGCATGTTATTTTCCACTGCGATAATATTATATACAGTCAACGTGTTTGTTCAATGCATAGCTAATGCAGGTAAGGCGTGAAAATCATGGACATTTTTCTGTAAACTTTTACTTGAAAACAGGAATATTGCTGACAGAGATGCACATAAAATTATTACATTTCCTGAAATACATGTAACTCATTTTTAATTTCCTGTCATCTGTGAGGAATTTAGCATGGCAGTGGTTGCCAGTCCTAATCCTAAAGTATCTCTAACTCAGAATTATATCTGTATAGACTGATAATTTTATTTTTATTTTTTTATCATCAGCATCAATTTGCTGATATTTTAAACCGATACTTGCTAAGGTATTTACTCTATGAAGGAAAAAGGACCAAGTGACACTGGCCGCAACTAGTACAATTGGCCAACACTGTCTGTGCTACTTTAAAATCCACTGATTTTAAAGTTAATTTGATTTATTTGTATTAGTTATACGTGGATGTGTAGTCGCTCTGCATGTTATAAATATGTGTATCGGCGTCTGTAAATATGTGCGTGTAATATTGTATATAGGCATCTGCCCAGAATTCCCACATCAGTGCATCCCTAGTAACAAGGTGCCTAGGTGCAACTTGCTCAATTTGCTGATTTTTTTGTTTCTACTTAATGTTTGAAACTGTTATACTAAAGAAAAAACTTAAAATTAATTAAATGTTTTAGTGTTTTTGTTTTCAATCATTATCACCAAAATACACTGAAATATCATGATATTATTTAACGACCAAATTGCTCACCTATAGTTACAATAGGAAAACACAGGACAGGACAAGAGGGAACATTACTACCAGGAATAGAAACGATTGCTCTAGTCTAGGATAGTTTTATGCTGGGGATGTTGCTCTATTTATCACTTGCTCTATGTAGCTCTAATCATCAATCTTAATACATTTTAATTTATGGTGTGCAAGCAGGTCGTTTAAGAAAATAAATGCTATTGTATTTAGTGTTCTGTTTTAGTATTCTGTGTTTTCTATTGCCAGGATAGTAATACGGCAGACATTTACAAGAACACTCCTTACTTCGAGACCATCAAAACCATCAGTGTAGATATATTCACAAGCACTGTTATTTAAACGACGCAGGTGGAAGGCATAAAAATAGACTTTTGGCGGGGTGTAAGAAAGCAATGAAAATCGGGTCTTATGCACAAACTTAAAAACAGAAGTACAATATAAGTACTTTCTTGTACTCAAACGTACACTTTTCATAATTGTATCCTCAAATGTATAATATTGGTCTTTACAGGGTCAGTTGTGTTCCTTCTGCAGTACAAAGTATTTTCTAACAGCAGGAAATACATATTTGTATAAGTTAACCAGCCAAAAGATGCATTCAGTATTCTGTATCACTCTACTCATAAACAATATATATTTTTTATTTATACATTTCATTTAAAAGGCCAGACAATTTTGGATAATCAAGTTTTTGACACATATTCAGTTGACGATAATGTTCATGATCTTTACTGGTACAAAAAACATGGGTACAAAAAAAAGGTACTCAATAGTAGGTATAGCCTCTTCAAATTACAAATCTGTACTTCTGTGCAGTGTGTTAAATAGTGCCCTAAGTTTTCCCCATGGTCAACTGTTAAGTAATAATTCAAGTCAGTAGTCTAACAGGTTTTTTTAAACGCCTTTTATATATTCTGAATGGAAACCATTATTGACATGATCATCAGTAAATCTATAAAAAAAAAAACGTTAAACTGCATCAAACACGGAAACGGCTATAATTTTTTTTAATGCACTGTGCTTGAATGTATTTTCTTTCTTTTCGTTTTTCTCCTTGTACACGCAGGCCTTTATTACAGGCCTGTGTCCTCTGGATCAATACGCATTTCATATTTACACTAAAATCCAAGCCTTTAGCTGCTTTGTAAACGGAAAGTGACTTAGTTTCTCGACAATATTAGCTTAAAAAAACACATGTTGAAAATAGTAAACCTCACCTATTTTAATTGTATTTACTGGATACTTACCGATAGTCGACGCCATCTCATGTTATCAGTGGGGATCAAATGTGAAATCAGGAAGTTTCTGATGTAAAATGACACCTACGGCTCATCCTTCTTGGAATCAGACAAGGCTGGGTGAGCGGAGTAAAGTTAGTTTGATATTCGATATTCAGCGGAGATTCGCCTTTCGGCCGTTCTCTTGCTCACAGGCAATGTCCTAAACTCTCCCAAATTACATTTTCCAAACCACAGAAGAACAGAGAACAAACTACAAACGTCAGATTTTCTGAAAACACCCAACCTTTCTGTTTCTCCGAGAATATTTACTGAAAATGGCAGGAATCGCTGCAGCGGGCGCTGAAGCTGTTAAGGGACCGTCTGCAAAGTACGGACCCTGATTAAAAACGTAAACATTCACAGCGCCGTTTAATGCATTTCTACTGTAACACGCCCATATGAAATATAGATAAAAAAAATCATACGTAGTCTTTAGAGACACACCTGAAAAATAACTACAACTTTTATTTTTGAAAAATATGATTTGGTTGATTTTATATAATTTTTTTAATAATAAAAATTGCTACTGTACTGCAATAATATGAAATATAGAAAAAAAATCACCTGTAGTCTTTAGAGACACACCTGATAAACATACTACAACTTTTAGTTTTGAAAAATATGACTCGGTTGATTTTATATTAATTTTCTAATAATAAAAATTGCTACTGTACTGTACTAATATGAAATATAAAAATAAAATCACTTGTAGTCTTTAGAGACACACCCGATAAATATACCACAACTTTTAATTTTAAAAAATATGATTTGGTTGATTTTTTATAATTTTTTTAATAATAAAAATTGCTACTGTACTGTACTAATATGAAATATAGAAATAAAATCACTTGTAGTCTTTAGAGACACACCCGATAAATATACCACAACTTTTAATTTTAAAAAATATGATTTGGTTGATTTTTTATAATTTTTTTAATAATAAAAATTGCTACTGTACTGTACTAATATGAAATATAGAAATAAAATCACTTGTAGTCCTCAAAGACACACCTACAAGTGATTTTATTTCTATATTTCATATTAGTACAGTACAGTAGCAATTTTTTGTATTAAAAAATTAATATAAAATCAACCGAGTCATATTTTTCAAAACTAAAAATTGTAGTATGTTTATCAGGTGTGTCTCTAAAGACTACAAGTGATTTTATATCTATATTTCATATTAGTACAGTACAGTAGCAATTTTTTGTATTAAAAAATTTATATAAAATCAACCGAGTCATATTTTTCAAAAATAAAAGTTGTAGTATGTTTATCAGGTGTGTCTCTAAAGACTACAAGTGATTTTATTTCTATTATTCATACTAGTACAGTACAGTAGCAATTTTTTGTATCAACAAATTAATATAAAATCAACCGAGTCATATTTTTCAAAACTAAAAGTTGTAGTATGTTTATCAGGTGTGTCTCTGAGGACTACAAGTGATTTTATTTCTATATGTCATATTAGTACAGTACAGTAGCAATTTTTATTATTAAAAAAATTATAAAAAATCAACCAAATCATATTTTTCAAAAATAAAAGTTGTAGTATGTTAATCAGGTGTGTCTCTAAAGACTACAAGTGATTTTATTTCTATATTTCATATTAGTACAGTACAGTAGCAATTTTTATTATTAAAAAATTAATATAAAATCAACCAAATCATATTTTTCAAAACTAAAGGCTGTAGTATGTTTATCAGGTGTGTCTTTGAGGACTACAAGTAATTTTATTTCTATATTTCATATTAGTACACTACAGTAGCAATTTTTATTATTAAAAAAATTATAAAAAATCAACCAAATCATATTTTTTTAAAATTAAAAGTTGTAATATGTTTATCAGGTGTGTCTCTGAGGACTACAAGTGGTTTTATTTCTATATTTCATATTAGTACAGTGCAGTAGCAATTTTTATTATTAAAAAATTTATAAAAAATCAACCAAATCATATTTTTTAAAATTAAAAGTTGTGGTATATTTATCGGGTGTGTTTCTAAAGACTACAAGTGATTTTATTTCTATATTTCATATTAGTACAGTACAGTAGCAATTTTTATTATTAAAAAATGTATAAAAAATCAACCAAATCATATTTTTTAAAATTAAAAGTTGTAGTATGTTTATCAGGTGTGTCTCTAAAGACTACAGGTGATTTTTTTTCTATATTTCATATTAGTGCAGTACAGTAGCAATTTTTATTATTAAAAAATTAATATAAAATCAACCAAATCATATTTTTCAAAAATAAAAGTTGTAGTTATTTTTCAGGTGTGTCTCTAAAGACTACGTATGATTTTTTTATCTATATTTCATATGGGCGTGTTACAGTAGAAATGCATTAAACGGCGCTGTGAATGTTTACGTTTTTAATCAGGGTCCGTACTTTGCAGACGGTCCCTTAACAGCTTCAGCGCCCGCTGCAGCGATTCCTGCCATTTTCAGTAAATATTCTCGGAGAAACAGAAAGGTTGGGTGTTTTCAGAAAATCTGACGTTTGTAGTTTGTTCTCTGTTCTTCTGTGGTTTGGAAAATGTAATTTGGGAGAGTTTAGGACATTGCCTGTGAGCAAGAGAACGGCCGAAAGGCGAATCTCCGCTGAATATCGAATATCAAACTAACTTTACTCCGCTGGCTGGGTGCGGTATATGGCTAGATATTCAGATGTTTAGGGATGTTTAGATATTCAGATTTAATATAAATATATAAATAATTAACTAAAAGTATAGATTAACTGTTATTTTTTAGACATATATGCGTTTTCTGGCTCTTATATCCCAGTTTTTAGGTATAGTATAAATGTAGGGAGAGGGGGTTGGAGCTCTGCCTGACGGGAGACGGGCGGCAGTGGTGGGTCTTCGTGACGTCACCCGCCAGCCACTTTTTCATCGACCCGGCAGTGTCAGGCACGTACCCGGCAGTACTAAAAACTGTCAGGTAGCTTCCTGACAGTACGCCGGCACTACTAAAAACTGTCAGGGGGCTAGCTGACAGTATGCCGGCAGTTTTAAAAACCGTCAGGGGGCTAGCTGACAGTATGCCGGCAGTTTTAAAAACTGTCAGGGGGCTAGCTGACAGTATGCCGGCAGTTTTAAAAACTGTCAGGGGGCTAGCTGACAGTATGCCGGCAGTTTTAAAAACTGTCAGGGGGCTAGCTGACAGTATGCCGGCAGTTTTAAAAACTGTCAGGGGGCTAGCTGACAGTATGCCGGCAGTTTTAAAAACTGTCAGGGGGCTAGCTGACAGTATGCCGGCAGTTTTAAAAACCGTCAGGGGGCTAGCTGACAGTATGCCGGCAGTTTCAAAAACTGTCATGGAGCTTGCTGACAGTAAGACCGGAGTCAAGCTATCCGCGCTTCGGAAATTCTCAGTCAAGTCATCCGCGCTTTAAATTTAGATGCGCGTATACGTGCGATTTTACGGTAAACAGCCGCGCAGGCGGAGAGCACGCTTAAAAAACACAGAGAACGGGAGACCGACACGTTTCAGTCTATTATATTAATTCAGACATACATTAAGCCCAGAAACGAGAAAAAACGGATTAAAATAACTCACCTCACTGTATATTTTGTGCAGTACATTATCTATTTTATATAATATCCCATCAGTGTTTAAGAGAGAGAGAGAGAGAGAGTTTTATATTAATATTACTTTTTTCAATCCATGCTTCAAATTAAATTTCTCATGAGTTTCCCAAAAAACCAAAACAGATCCAGTACCTTGTAAAAGAGTCCATCCTAGACTATCACTTCTGCAAGTGTGGGCAGAATGGTTTGTATGGTTTATTTTATATTAATAAAACAATTGTATGCGTGTTTAAAATTAAAATTTTCATGATTTTCCCATAGTGCCAAAACTGGTCCACTACCATTTGAAAGAGTTACAACATAGGCTGTCACCTCTGCAAGTTTGGGCAAATTTCACTGTATTTTTTATTTTATATTATTATTATTATTATTATTATTTTTATTCATGTTTAAAATTAAATTTCTCATGATTTTCCCATAATGCCAAAATAGATCCACTACCATTTGAAAGAATCTGTCCTATGTCCTTTTTTTTATTCATGTTTAAAATGAAATTTCTCATGATTTTCCCATAATGCCAAAATAGATCCACTGCCATTTGAAAGAGTATGTCCTAGTCCATGACTCCTGCGAGTTTGGGCAAATTTCACAGTTTTGTTTATTTTATATTAATTACAAAAATATATAGATATAAACATATATATAGTATATGCATATTTAAAATTACATTTCTTGTGATTTTCCCATAATGCCAAACCAGGTCCACTACCATTTGAAAGAGTCCATCCTAGGCTATGACTCCTGCAAATTTGGGCAAATTTCACTGTTTTGTTTATTTTATATAATTTTGTTTTGTTTGTTTTTTTTATGCTTAAAATGACATTTCTCATGATTTTCCCATAATGCCAACACAGTTTCATTACCATTTGAACGAGTCTGTCCTAGGCTTTGACTCCTGCAAGTTTGGGCAAATTTCACTCTATTGTTTATTTTATATTAATTAATTTATTCTTTATGCTTAAAATTTAATTTCTCATGATTTTCCCATAATGCCAAAACAGTTCCACTGTTAGCATTTGATGCCAAAACATAGGCTATCACCTCTGCAAGTTTTAGCAAATTTCACTGTATTGTTTATTTCATATTATTATTATTTTTTTTTTTTTTTTTTTTTTTTTCATGTTTAAAATTAAATTTCTCATGATCTCATGATCTCTACAATTTGAAAGAGTCTGTCCTAGGCTATGACTCCTGCAAGTTTGGGAAAAATTCACTGTATTGTTTATTTTATATTATTTATTTATTTTTATTATTCATGCTTAAAATTAAATTTCTCATGATTTTTCCATAATGCCAAAACAGGTCCACTCCCATATGAAAGAGTCCATCCTAGGCTAGCTCCTTGACAGTTTTAAAACTGCCGGCGTACTGTCAGCAGGCTCCCTGACAGTTTTTAATAGTGCCGGCGTACTGTCAGCAAGCTCCCTGGCAGTTTTTTTATACTGCCGGCGTACTGTCAGGAAGCTCCCTGACAGTTTTTAATACTGCCGGCGTACTGTCAGCAAGCTCCCTGGCAGTTTTTAATAGTGCCGGCGTACTGTCAGCAAGCTCCCTGGCAGTTTTTAATACTGCCGGCGTACTGTCAGGAAGCTCCCTGACAGTTTTTAGTAGTGCCGGCATACTGTCAGGAAGTTACCTGACAGTTTTTAAAACTGCTGGCATACTGTCAGCCAGCTCCCTGACAGTTTTTAATAGTGCCGGCGTACTGTGAGCAAGCCCCCTGACAGTTTTTAGTAGTGCCGGCGTACTGTCAGGAAGCTCCCTGACAGTTTTTAAAACTGCCGGCGTACTGTCAGCTAGCCCCCTGACAGTTTTTAGTAGTGCCGGCGTACTGTCAGGAAGCTCCCTGACAGTTTTTAAAACTGCCGGCGTACTGTCAGGAAGCCCCCTGACAGTTTTTAGTAGTGCCGGCGTACTGTCAGGAAGCTACCTGACAGTTTTTAAAACTGCCGGCGTACTGTCAAGAAGCTATCTGACAGTTTTTAATACTGCCGGCGTACTGTCAGCTAGCCCCCTGACAGTTTTTAGTAGTGCCGGCGTACTGTCAGGAAGCTACCTGACAGTTTTTAAAACTGCCGGCGTACTGTCAGGAAGCTCCCTGACAGTTTTTAAAACTGCCGGCGTACTGTCAGCAAGACCCCTGTCAGTTTTTAGTACTGCCGGGTACGTGCCTGGCACTGCCGGGTCGATGAAAAAGACCCACCACTGCCGCCCGTCTCCCGGCAGGCAAAGATCCAACCCCAACTGAATGTAGGGCAACCTGAATCCTCGTTTTTGACTCCGCCTCCCTTTTTGTTTTCGCTCTACCTGTCGAGCTTAGGCAGAAGCTTAATTTACATTCCTATTTATTTGTTATAAATAACAGTAATAATTCTTTCATCACGAGTCATTTTTCAGACTTATTTAGTAATCCCACATCTCTCACTATAGATGGCGCTACAGTTTCAGAAATCCACCTAGGTATAAAAAGGCTTAAATCAACGTTAATGTTTCATTCAGCAACGTGGTTTCAATGCATTATTGAAAATAATAGAATTAATTTATTTGTGCACATCGATTTTACGTTGATTCAACGTAGTGGTTTTATATGTTTGGTTTGTATTAAACTCTACCCACATTTAAATATGTAAATCTTTAAATCTTTTTTTAGTCTAGTTTGTAGTGTAATTATTAACATTAATATTATTAATTGTGAGAATTTAGCACCTTTCACCTAAAAGCATTAACTAATGTAAGTGTAGAGGACCTACATATCCCAACCATTCAAAACCTTTAATACATGAATGTTGATTTAATGTCAGGATTTCAACAATAACACATAATGCTTATTAGGCGGTGTTAAATAAATAAATGAATGTTAATAAATGTTATTAAAATTTTACCTCAGAAATATTACTATCCTATTTTAAACCTACCGGTATATTTGTTCCACATCCATATGCAAAAGAAATTTATGTAAATCACATTTAGAAATACATATGAAAATGGCAAAAAATATTTTTACTTTACATACTTCATTTGTTTGAAATACATTTTAACAAATGAACTTATAAAGAAATACATGCCCATATATTTTCTGTGGGTACTGGTATTATGTGGACTTTAGTCAAAATATATTGAAATACTATATTAATGAAGTAAACATTTAAAAAAAGAAAAAAGATTTTATCCCTTTTTGACAAAGGTTTTTAATCTTCTTCCCATTTCATCTGACCCTAGAATACTAATAAAATACTAAACATATAATATAAAAACAAATATAATATATATATATATATATATATATATATATATATATATATATATATATATATATATATACACACACACAATCTTTTTTTTTAATATATATAAATAGGAAAATAAATAAAAAGAAAAGAGTTTAATTCAGAAAACATAACATTTTACAACGGACCTTATAAGCTAGGTTATAAGAAACACTACCGGGCGGTGAATTTTCAGACCTTGGCGACGTCCAATCAGAAATGTCCAAACTTTTACTAATTTGATTGAGGGATGTTTGAACCAATCAGCTTTCTGCAAATTGCCGCCGGCAGCCAATCATTCGCTGAGGTGGGTGAAACTACGGGGCGGAGCCAAGGCATTTTTTGAGGCGAGAAGGAAAAATGGCGCCCAGCTCGAAATCGGAGAAAGATGATCAGAAACAAAAGCAGAAACAGCAGCGAAAACAGAAGCAGCACGTCGTTAAACTGCTGACCCGCGGGAAGGTAGAGTTCACCGACTAAACCAGCCGCTCTTCAGCTTTATTCGATATATTAACAGCGCTGTGGAGACGATAGAAGACCGCCCGGTCTGCAGGAGATAAAGGCTAACGTTAACTAGCTTTGCTACAGTCCTTCAT
This sequence comes from Astyanax mexicanus, assembly GCF_023375975.1. Taxonomy (NCBI): domain Eukaryota; kingdom Metazoa; phylum Chordata; class Actinopteri; order Characiformes; family Acestrorhamphidae; genus Astyanax; species Astyanax mexicanus. The sequence continues at coordinate 34,791,235 of NC_064428.1, forward strand.
ATAGCTATCTCTATCTCTATAGCTATGTAACTATTCACAGTACTGATTTAAAACATGGAAATAAGTATATTAATGCGTTTAGCTACCTTATTCTATAAATCTGTACCAGTGTTTCTCAGAAACCCGCGGTTTTAAACACTGTAGAGAGAAGAGTTAGCATCTGTGAAAAGTGTTTTATAGCACTGCTAATGTTTTAGCTAAATAATAGACATATAGATGAATATATAGACAGTAAGAGACAGTTATAGCTAGATAGACAGTTACAGGCAAATGGATAGGTAAATAGACAGTTAGAGAGACAGATAGACAGACAGTTATATAGGTAGATATAAAGATAGATTGACATACAGATAGATAGATAGATAGATAGATAGTTACATATAGACAGTTACATATAGACAGATATATAGATAGATAGACAGTTACAGATAGACAGATAGATAGATAGACAGTTACATATAGACATATAGATGAATATATAGACAGTAAGATAGACAGTTATATAGATAGATATAAAGACAGATTGACATACAGATAGATAGATAGATAGACAGACAGACAGTTACATGCAAATAGATAGGTTAATAGACAGTTAGAGAGACAGATAGACAGTTATATAGATAGATATAAAGATAGATAGACAGTTACGTATAGGCAGTTACATATAGACAGTTACATATAGACATATAGATGAATATATAGACAGTAATATAGACAGTTATCGCTAGATAGACAGTTACAGGCAAATGGATAGGTAAATAGACAGATATTGAGACAGATAGATAGACAGTTAAATAGATAGATATAAAGATTGATACAGTTAGATAGGTAGACATACAGATAGACAGATAGAGTTACAGACAGATAGATTGAAAGGCAAGGCGAGTTTATTTATATAGCACCTTTTATACACAATGGTGATTTGAAGCGCTTTACAAATGAGAAAATAAATTTTATCTTATGCAGCACTAACTGACCAGTTCCTGATGATCTGAGAGTTCTACTCAGCTCATATCACTGGAGCACATCAGATAAATATGCTGGTCCTGCACCATTAAGACATTAATAAACCAGTAATAGTACCTTAAAGTCTTCTCTCTCCTTTTTTACAATATACTTATACAATACATAAGTAGCATCTGGCTCTGATTTTACATCTACATTGTGATCTATCTAGCTAATAGCTTTAAGTGTTGGTTTTCTTATTTTTGGGCAGTCTAGTTAAATTTGGGCAAATTGCAGACATGAAACTGTGCAACTCAATTCAATTGAATGGGTGTATGGTTGCTTTAAAGAAATGAGGATGAAAATATTTTATTGAAAAAAATTTAGTATAAGTTAAGCCTACTTACATCCACCACCAGTGTGCCGATTATATGTTTCTAACACTGTGATTTCCTCACTGTTTTTCCACCCTTAGCTTTATGGTCACCTGTCTCAGCGGCTTTTCCGGAAACTTCCTCCTCGCGTTTGTGTGCCGTTAAAGACCATCGTCAGTGAGGAGTTTCTAAGAGCAGGGTGAGTAAGGGGTTTAAAGCAATAGTTTGACAAAAAATATCTCTATTCCAGGTGTGTTTAGTCAGGCAGTGTTTGGAGTATTGGTGATTGTTCTTAGTAATTTTCCTTTTTTTTATTTGCACCACGTACTGTATTAGGGCTGTGTGATATAGTGATATATTTTGTGTGATGATAGAAAAATATCTGTTGTTTAATATTGTGCTCTCTCATATCTATCTATATCATCAATACATGTAAAAATACATGCTTTACTGCAGCCAGTTTTTTATTCTGTCTGTGCAGCTAAAACAGGACTATAAATGAGAAACACTGTTATAAATGTTATTTTACTGGTTGTATTGGGATATATATGTTTGAACATATTGCACAGTCCTGGAGGTTCACTGCCACAGCCATAATAATATCTAGATTTCAGTCCAGACTCTGCTTGGTGAAATAACTAGGAGACATGTATGGTTATACAGGTGTTCATTGTTTTTATTTGCTTGTGTTTTTGATTCAGTCACATTTTTCTGGGCTTTACGAAGTGCGGGCGCTACGTTTTGTCCTACACAAGTGACTGTGGTGAGGACGATGACTTCTCCTTCTACACCTACCATCTGTACTGGTGGGAGTTCAACCTGCACAGCCGCCTCAAACAGGTAACAGTCATTATCCAAACTTAATCATTTTTGCGGGCACTTTTTAGTCTATTTATTCTAATTATTTTATTCACTTCTACTCCACCTCTAGTAAATACAAATTAAGCTTTAAATGCCCCCTTATAAACAGCTGTACACATGCATTTCTGGAGAGATACAGAATCAGCATATATGGAGTGAGAGAAACATGTGGACTAAAGCAGTAGAGTAATAATTACAGGATTTTACACATGCATTTCTGGACAAGCTGAGAGATCCAGAAGTAGTATATGTCGTGAGAGAAGCATATGGACTGAGGCAGTAGAGTAATGTAACAGGATATTACACATGCATTTCTGGACAAGCTGAGAGATCCAGTAGCAGGATCTGAAGTGAGAGAATCCTCAGGACTAAGGAATTAGAGTTATGTTACAGGATTATACACCAATATTACTCAGGTTATGCTGGTTACACAGTTCTGGAGAGAGATCTCATGCAGCTCCACCAAAGTTGCATAGTGCTGTATTATTATAAAAATGACAGATGCCGTTTTCTACCGTTACAGGCAGTGAAGATCCCTAAAAAAGATATCAGTCAAATTGCTTCATAATGTTTCTTTAACAGAATAAAAGTTGTTTGAGTTATTCAAAAATTAAGATCCTTATTTGGAGAGATTTTAAGTTCCTGTTATTAAGATCAATCTTTCTCTCTCTCTTTCTCTCTCTCTCTCTCTCTCTCATGTTCTCTCTTTCTATCTCTCTCTTTCTCTCTCCCTCTGGCTCTCTCTCTCATATTCTCTTTCTCTCTCTCATATTCTCTCTCTCTCATATTCTCCTTATCTCTCTCTCTCTTTCTCTCTCTCATATTCTCTCTCTCTCTCATATCCTCTTTATCTTTCTCTCTCTCTCTCTCATATTCTCTCTCTGTCTCTCTCTCTGTCTCTCTCTCTCTCATATTCTCTCTCTGTCTCTCTCTCTCTCATATTCTCTCTCTGTCTCTCTCTCTCCCTCTCTCTCTCATTCTTTCGCTGTCTCTCTCTCTCTCTTTCATATTCTCTCTCTCTCATATTCTCTCTCTCTCTCTTTCATATTCTCTCTCTCTCTTTCATATTCTCTCTCTCTCTTTCATATTCTCTCTCTCTCTCTCATATTCTCTCTCTCTCTCATATTCTCTCTCTCTCTCTCTCTCTCTCTCTCATATTCTCTCTCTCTCTCTCTTTCATATTCTCTCTCTCTCTCTCATATTCTCTCTCTCTCTCTCTCTTTCATATTCTCTCTCTCATTCTCTCTCTCTCTCATATTCTCTCTCTCTCTCTCTCATATTCTCTCTCTTTCATATTCTCTCTCTTTCATATTCTCTCTCTCTCTTTCATATTCTCTCTCTCTCTTTCATATTCTCTCTCTCTCTCTCATATTCTCTCTCTCTCTCTCATATTCTCTCTCTCTCTCTCTCTCTCTCATATTCTCTCTCTCTCTCTCTTTCATATTCTCTCTCTCTCTCATATTCTCTCTCTCTCTCTCTCTCTCTTTCATATTCTCTCTCTCTCTCATATTCTCTCTCTCTCTTTCATATTCTCTCTCTCATTCTCTCTCTCTCTTCCATATTCTCTCTCTCTCATATTCTCTCTCTCTTTCATATTCTCTCTCTCTCTCTCAGGTGCACCATGTACGCTTGTTTGCGGGTGAGGATATCTACAGTGAGTTGTATCTGACTGTATGCGAGTGGCACAATGATCACTCGAAGATCGTTATCTTCGGCTTCAAGTGAGAACCTTTCTTTTACTTTTATCAGATTAAACACTAAATGAACTGGCTGAACCAGTTGTCCTTAACCATGTGCACACGGTGATTTTAAAGTCTGCAACATTTTTATTGCTGGTGCTGGTGAATATGTTTGGAATGAGTTACAGCGAGATTCTCCAGGTTAAACAGGGTTAAACAGTTACAGTAGCTTCATGTGGCTTAAAGTTGCTTTTTGTTTTAGAATGGGTAAGAACATTTGATAACTGCTTGGTTTCCTTGGTGATGTATCAGTATTTTTAATGTGAGTGTGTGTGTGTGTGTGTGTTTCAGTACGCGCAGCAGCAGTTCAGCCCTGATGAATATGATGATAAGTGATGAAAATAACAGAGATATTTACATCACCATCGCCTCCATGCCTCCTGCCCAGCCCTGCCAGCAGTGCTGCCCAGTACCTACTGCATCTACTATACGCACAGGTACCCAAGACCATTCCACATAAGAACGTTTTATTAAATACTTGAGGTGTAAGAAAATATTGTATTAAATCACATTTTGTTTTGCAATACTCTATCGATTTTTAAAACTACAGTATCAATTTTTTTTCATGATTAGTTCAGATGTAAAGATTGGGGTCAGAAGTGGCTCATTTTGTGTTTTGATTAAACCCTGCCCTTAAGGTAGCAGTGCTTTATGCAGTCTTTATGATTGAATAAAAAAAAGTAAATTTTCCTTTTGCTCAGATTTTATTAATGGTGATGGTAAGTTATTTTTTTTATTCAAAAATGTATTCAAATGCTCTGTATCGTATGATATACAGCTCTGGAAAAATAAGAGATCACTTAAAAATGATACGTTTCTTTGATTTACTAAATTGAATGTTTGCACCAGGAGTGGCAACAATTTATCCAAAAGCAGTGTGTAAGACTGGTGGAGGAGAACATGATGCCAATATGCATAAAAACTGTGATTAAAAACCAGGATTATTCCACTAAATATTGATTTCTGAACTCTTAAAACTTTATGAATATGAACTTGTTTTCTTTGCATTATTTGAGGTCTGAAAGCTCTGCATCTTTTTTGTTATTGCAGACATTTCTCATTTTCTGCAAATAAATGCTCTAAATGACAATATTTTTATTTGGAATTTGGGAGAAATGTTGTCTGTAGTTTATAGAATAAAACAACAATGTTCATTTTACTCAAACATAAACCTATAAATAAATTCTCTAAAAAGAGACACTGATTCAGAAACTGAAGTGGTCTCTTAATTTCTTCCAGAGCTGTATATCGTATTTTTCCTGCCAATATATATTCTGCTCCAAATACAGGAATCAATCTACATGTATTCTACTACCAATAAACACAAACACTGTCCATCTCTTCTTTCTCTCTTCTTCCCTGTGCAGGAGGAGAGTGTTTGGAGCATGGTTATGTTCTGAATGCTCGTTATCAGGTGGTGTACCCTTTCCCCACATTCCAGCCGGCTCTGCAGCTGAAGAAAGATCAGGTCATCCTCCTTAACACCAGCTACTCACTGGTGGCCTGCGCCATTTCTCTCTGTTCAGGTCAGTCGAGATTCATGTTAGTGATTAATTGTCTCTGTATGTCCTCTGTCTACATCTTTTTTGTGTGAGTGTCTTGAGTCATGTTAAAGTTTGACATTACGCTGTGTGTAACAAGTATATCTACTTCCTGATTGTCCAACATCTCTCTGCTGTGAAAACAGCCTCAAATCTTTAAGAAACACTTTTTTTTGCCTCCAAATCACTTAAATTTAAGTAAATGCAGATACTTGGAGTCCCTATACTTCGGCAGTGCAGTAAAAAAAGAAAGAACACCGGCAAGTTATTATTATTATTACTAAAACAAGGGTATAAAAACATACTATTTTTATCACAAAATGAACATAATAAACAGCCATACAAATTATTTTGCATTTTTTCTCAAATAAACTTAATGTTTCTAAAATCTAATATCAAACAGAAAAAAATGTAAACGTGCATTTTACAAAAGTTTGTTAAAAAATTATAGTTTAATCATACTTCAAACTATGGACTCTCCTACAGGACACTACAGGAGAAGCTGCCTGTTCACTCTCTACTCCACTTAATAATTCCAGATCAATAACAGGAATTACCCCAAATTCTGCAGGTTTGAAAATAGAATAACCGTAACAAAATAAAAGTATTGAAGGACAAGAAATATCTGATTTGTATTCAGTTAAATATGGATTTTAAAATGGTGTTCTTTTACCAAAACGTCTAAATGAAGCTCAATTAGTTCAACTCGTGCCTTAATAATTTGATGGAGCTCCAACACTCTGACTCATTCCAAAGGTATGTTTAGAAGTCCTATTTATACTGCATCTCTCTCTCTCATGCAGAAGGAAAGCAGCAGGATGCAGATGGCCCAAACAATCAGATTTTGTACAGAAAAAGAAACACCCAGTCGCCCTCCTCTCCTCATCCACCCAGCCCTTCATCATCATCATCATCATCGTCCTCCTCATCATCATCAGCCGCCTCGTCGTCTTCCTCCTCTCATGGGTCACCTGATCGCAGACAGACCAATCCCCAGCCCACTCCGCTCTCGCCCAGCCGCTCTCAGGCTGCCGTGCGGGCGCGGGAGTTCGCTGCAGACATTTTCCGCCGGGCTCAGGCGGCCGGGATGGAGGGAGAGAGCGAGCGGAGGAGAGAAAACGAGGGAAAGGAGAAGACTGAGACCAAAGACAGACTGAGGGCCTCTGGAGAAACAGAGCGAAGGACGAGAGAGAGAGGTGAGGATGAATTATTAAAGGATCTATATAGTCGATATTAACATAATTTACAGCAGTACTCATTTTTGTGTGTGTATATCATTAGTATTATTAGGACTTGAAAGTGTCGTAAAGATGTGGGATTTTGGCCAATTATAGACTGGGATTGCTTATATATATATATATATATATATATGGGGGGGACTGTAAAGGTTACTAAATTGTAGTAGTTGAAGCGCAAGTTGTTTCAGACTCATCATCATTAAAACTGCAAATATTGCACATATATAATGTTGTGCAAATGTTTTAGGCACCTGTGGAAATTTTGTAGTAAAGAAAAAACTTGTAAGTGTTTATTAGCTCAGTAAAACACTAACATTTCAATAAATGCAAACATACATTTTAAAAAGCAGAACTTTTACTGCCCTGTTTTCCTTAAAACATCTTTAATAGGGTTTAATAGAGTTATCTCTAGTTTTATCTCATCAACAACTGGTTTGGTAAATCAAATCTTACTGATGTTAAATCAGGTGAGCTGCTGATGGAACTGAACATATACACATGCTGGCTGAGGAGCATCCAGGAGAAATGTGGAATCTTTTCACTTTGTTCTACAGCTTAGCTCAGGATACAACCTACTAAAAATGATATTCTTATTACTTTTTACTGTATTTATGTTTATTTGCATCTGTTTAAATCATATGTGGTGGCAAAAACACTCATATTGCTGAGATAATTGTGTAATTATTAGTGTAGTTTGCTTAGGTGCCTAAAACTTTTGCACAATACTGTATTTTCTTTATTCTGGATGTGTCTTCAAGTAATCTGATGTCCGCTCATATCTTTATTATTAACAGAGGATGATAAGTCGAGCCTTCCAGGGCCGTCCAGCGCAGCCAGGAGCCAGAGCGCGCCGCTGACCACAGAGCAGGAGGATGGTGTTATCTGTAGTGCAGTCATGTCCCCCGCCTCCACCTCCTCTTCCTCCTCTTCACCTCGTGCTTCATCATCACCAGAGCCTGGATATGTGAACTACACACGCCTCAGATACAGACTGCAACAGCCCGGCTCATCAGAACCAGAGAGCGGTGAGAGAGAGAGACACAAACACACAGTTCACACACAGTGCACACTTATTCACTGATCTAAAGGTAGCTGTTAAATGTTACATAATATTAAAATGTGAAACATCACAATATATAGCATGTGTAAAATTTCCAATAACGTATCCTGCTTCTGGGCACCGAGTGGTCCAGTGGTCGGAGAAGCTGCCACTATGATTGGGAGATTGCTGGTTAGAATCCCGGTCATGCAGCTTGCCATCAGCTGCCAGAGCCCAGAGAGAGCATTGTTGGCCTTGCTCTCTCTGGGTGGGTACAGTAGATGGCGCTCTTTCCCCTCATCGCTCCTAGGGTGATGTGGATCAGGACAAGACTGCGTCTGTGAGCTGATGCATCAGAACAGAGTCGCTGTGCTTTCCTCCGAGCGTTAGCACTGTAATGCTGCATCAGCAGCAGTTCAAAAAGTGTCGGAGTCTGACTTTATATGTATCAGAGGAGGCATGTGCTAGTCTTCACCCTCCTGGTGTTGTGACATCACTAGTGATAGGGGATATACAGCTGAGTAGCAGCTGAATGGGTGGGACAGTTGGCCACTATTAGGGTTTTCCGTTGGAAGTGGGCTGATGCAATTAAAATGTAGTTAAGAGTATTTCCTAAGTGCTTTAGTATATATTATTTAGTGTATTATTTTATAGTCTTGAGTATATTGGCATATTGATTCATACATATTTAGTCATTATAATCTCTCTCTCTCTCTCTCTCTCTCTCTCTTACTCTCTCTCTTTGTCTCTTTCTCTGTATTTTAGCAGAGGAGGAGGATAAGGTTCAGCTGCCTTTCACAGTCTCAGATCTAAAAGGACGAAACCTGCAGCTGGTGACGGGACAGTACAGTGGACAGGTGTGTTTGAGTGTGTTTTAGACCTGTAATCATTATTGCTGTAATTGACAGACTTTTCTATTTTAATCATGAAATACTCTAAACTTATTTTCCAATAATTCCTCCTCCTCTCACACTCTCTCTCCTGTTATTCTCTGCTCTCCTCTCTCAGTGTATCTGTGTGGAGCAGTTAACGCTGGATTTTGAGTATCTGATTAATGAAGTTATCAGGAACGATGCTGAGTGGGCCTCGCAGTTCTGCTCCTTCAGCGACTATGACGTCGTCATCCTAGAGGTATGAGTGAGCGTGATTATTTTAAATCTCGTTTTTGTGGGTTGATTTTAGAGATTGTGTTTAGTCTGTTTAATTCTAAATTGCACTTGGATTAAAAAGGGGTTTATAGGGATCTTGGCCTTACGATTCAGTATTTGATACCGCAAACAAGGTGATTTATGGCAATAATTTTAATCTAATTTTAGAGGTAAAAGAATTGTCATAGTACAAAAAACACTCATATTGTCACTGTCCAATGATCTGTTTTTCCCTCTTTTTTTTACTAAATAATTTAAACTACCAAACTCTCTCTGTGTCAGAATGTCTTTAAAAGTTTCCAAAATTACCTGAAATAAACTCTTTTTGCATTGACTTCCATTGAAATTTAAGAAGGTTTATTTGCTCTCTTGTAAATTTGCTGTTTTGGAGACACTGTTTTTTCATTGGTGAGTGACAAATGCATAAAATGATTAAAAAAAAAAATAAAAAAAAAAGAATACTGTTTAACCAAATGAGAACCATGGGATCCGATAATAGATATAGCTTGTTCTAAATGAACCAAAAAACGAACAGCAAATTTTTAGTTTTATACTAGGGGTGTGACGAGACACTAATCAGACGAGACGAGACACGATATTGGGTTCACGAGAACGAGACAAGACGAGATTTAAAAATAAAATTTTAAAGAAAATGTCAAAAATTAATAAAACTAGAGTTTCATTTGACAAAATCATATAACGCACAATTAACAGACTGGTTTTTCTCATCCATTGATTTTATAGGAAATAGAAATAAAAATAAGATTAAAAAATAAAAATAAAACTTTTCTAGGTCTTATATAGAGCAAACAATACGTGCAAACTACAACCAGTCACATAAAGACTAGGGTTTATGTTTTTTTTCTCCTAAATCTCTTGCAATTTAACTATTCATAATAATAACCAGTTATTAAGACTATGCTTGAAGTGCAAACAGAGACAGAACATGTTTTTAAATACAGTACAGAGCTAAGGGATTAGGACACCTGCCTATGAAACAGTCACGTGTAGGATTTATTTACAGTATTTATATATGGTTTGTGTCTTGTTTGTCACTCTGTTAACGTTTATTGTTTCCACTGGAGACAAAATGCAGCCAGACATACAACTTAAAAGTAGCAGAAGCATCTTCTATGCCAGGAGTAAGTTATTTAATTAGAATTCAGTATGGTCCAGTTCTCGTTTTTCCGCCCGTTTTCGGGCTCCATATCTCCTTATAAAGGCGTTGTTTCACGACCGCGACCCTGACAACACGGGTTCGATCTCGCATGAGGAGCGGTGTGTTTATTTATTTATTTTTTTCCTTACCGCGTTTGCACAGATCTGATTGACTGAAGAGAGCGTTTGGTGATCTTACCCCACACGTGATTGGTCTGTGATTTATTGCGCCCGCAAGCGTGTATTCAACTAAATCCTTCTCAGTAGGTTTGGGTCCGCATTGGACTACCCGCGGTATCGCTACTGGGTTGCCAGATCCCTCTTAAAAAGTCCACACTAAACTATTAACTATTATACTTTTTTTTTTTTTTTTCCGCGAGACAGGTTTAAGCTTGACGAGAAATATCGTCACGTTTAATCTCGCGAGATATCGTGCCACGAGATCTCGTCACACCCCTATTTTATACCATTTATTGAAAATGTATACAGTGTTTTTGAGAATGGATTTTTAAAACCACTTCAGTTTCTGAATCAGTTTTGCTCTGATTTTGCTCTGATTTTGCTTTGATTTTGCTATTTATAGGTATATATTTGAGTAAAATGAACATTGTTGTTTTATTCTAAAAACAACGGACAACATTTCTCTTTAATTCTATATAAAAATATTGTCATTTAAGCTGAAAGCTTTCAGATCTCAAAAAAAAGTTCATATTCATAAAGTTTTAAGAGTTCAGAAATCAATATTTGGTGGAATAACCCTGGTTTTTAATCACAGTTTTTAGCCATCTTGGCATCATGTTCTCCTCCACCAGTCTTACACACTGCTTTTGGATAACTTTATGCTGCTTTACTCCTGGTGCAAAAATTCAAGCAGTTCAGTTTGGTTTGATGGCTTGTGATCATCCATCTTCCTCTTGATTATATTCCAGAGGTTTTCAATTTGGTCTTGGATTTTTTTTCCAGAGCTGTATATTATATTTTCTGACACAACCAGCCATTAGCTAGTCGTTAGCTTAGCTGCTAATAGCGCTTCAGATTAGCGGTGGCGGTTTGCACCAGTAACACTGTGTTCTATACGTTTTCATTTCGTTTCCTGGACGCCAAAAGGCACACTGATTTGATTGGTGTCTATTTGCAGTGTTGTCATGGCAACAGTTTACAATGATGTGTTGTTGGGGTTTGTTTCTATGACGACAGGTCTGCCCAGAGACGAATATAGTAGTGATCAACATTGGGCTTCTACTGCTGGCCTTCTCCAATAGTGAAGAGGAACACAGCAGGTACACACACACACACACACACACACACACATACATATTGAGCGAGGTGTTAAAAATTGTGTAGTGATCGTTTACACAAATTACAGGGTATTATCTAGCACTTACTTCATACTTAGAATTATGGGTTAATGCCGATATTACACACGTTCATATATCTGTTAATATCAATGGCGACATACACTTATAACTTGCAGAGAGGCACCCCAATATAACTTTAACAAGTAAAAAATAAAAATGAGCTTAAATCAGTGGATTTTACAGTAGCGTGGTCAGTGTTGGCTAGTTGGTTTAGAGTTCATAAGTAGCTTTAGAGAAAGTGGTGTGATTTACTGCGTGTGTGTGTTGTGTGTTTTATCAGGCCGAAGTCGTATCACTCCAGTCTGCAGGTCAGCTGGGATCTGAACACAGGGGCCTGCTGCACTGTTGGTGTTGGAGACCTCACTGAGGTTAAAGGGCAAACAAGGTAAGAAATAAGAGTTTTTGTTATAGAAATTTAAGTATTCTGTCCCTGCTTCATGCTAATTAATTAGGACTCAGTGATGCAACATTCTGATACACTGATTTGCCAAATTTCTCCCATCCTTCTACTCTGTGAACCTTTAACTTGATTATAACCGCTGATTAATCATATCCTGTTTAATATGATGTGGATTTTTGCTCAGTAAGGTTTTGCTTGGGTCAGTAAGAAGAAAAGTAAAGTATGACAGTGCGACCGCAGGGTTACTCTGCCGATAACTATTATTATTTATTAATTTGTGTTACCATTGTTTGAATCTCTCTCTCTCTTTCAGTGGGAGTGTATGGAGTTCGTACAGGAAGTCGTGTGTAAATACAGTTATGCGATGGCTCGTCCCTGAGAGCAGCTCACGCTACATCAACCGCATGACCAATGAAGCCATGCACAAAGGTACGTAACACACACACACACACACACACACACACAGAGGTATACCTTACAGTTACTGGCCACTTTATTGCAAACCCCTCTCTTATAGCTCCACCTTGCTGGTATACAGTTAGTTAGTTACAAAAACTGGCCACTTTATTGCAAACCCCCCAATGCTGGTATACAGTTATTTAGTTACACTCATTGGCCGCTTTATTGGGAAGGCTTTTTTTCTTTTCTTTTTTTAAGCTCCACCTTGGTGGTGTCAAATTAATTAGTAACTTTGGCTGGCCACTTTATTGGAAACCCCTCTCTTATAGCTCCAGCTCTCTGGCCACTTTATTGGAAACCCCTCTTTCTCTTATAGCTCCAGCTCTTTGGCCACTTTATTGGAAACCCCTCTCTCTCTTATAGCTCCAGCTCTCTGGCCACTTTATTGGAAACCCCTCTCTCTCTTATAGCTGCAGCTCTCTGGCCACTTTATTGGAAACCCCTCTCTCTCTTATAGCTCCAGCTCTCTGGCCACTTTATTGGAAACCCCTCTCTCTCTTCTAGCTCCAGCTCTCTGGCCACTTTATTGGAAACCCCTCTTTCTCTTATAGCTCCAGCTCTTTGGCCACTTTATTGGAAACCCCTCTCTCTCTTATAGCTCCAGTTCTCTGGCCACTTTATTGGAAACCCCTCTCTCTCTCTTATAGCTCCAGCTCTCTGGCCACTTCATTGGAAACACCTCTCTCTCTTATAGCTCCAGCTCTCTGGCCACTTTATTGGAAACCCCTCTTTCTCTTATAGCTCCAGCTCTTTGGCCACTTTATTGGAAACCCCTCTCTCTCTTATAGCTCCAGCTCTCTGGCCACTTTATTGGAAACCCCTCTCTCTCTCTTATAGCTCCAGCTCTCTAGCCACTTTATTGGAAACCCCTCTCTCTCTTCTAGCTCCAGCTCTCTGGCCACTTTATTGGAAACCCCTCTCTCTCTCTTATAGCTCCAGCTCTCTGGCCACTTTATTGGAAACCCCTCTCTTATAGATCCAGCTCTCTGGCCACTTTATTGGAAACCCTTCTCTCTCTTATAGCTCCAGCTCTCTGGCCACTTTATTGGAAACCCTTCTCTCTCTTATAGCTCCAGCTCTCTGGCCACTTTATTGGAAACCTCTCTCTTATAGATCCAGCTCTCTGGCCACTTTATTGGAAACCCTTCTCTCTCTTATAGCTCCAGCTCTCTGGCCACTTTATTGGAAACCTCTCTCTTATAGCTCCAGCTCTCTGGCCACTTTATTGAAAACCCCTCCCTCTTTTGTAGCTTCACCTTGCTTGTGTTCAGTTAGCTAGTTACACTCACTGGCCACTTTATTGGAAACACACTGAATGTGTATGCACAAGGCAGGTGTTTCTAATATACTGGCCACTCTTGTTTTATGGAGATATGGATTAAAGCTTGTGTTAATGTGTTTTCCTGTTGTAGGTACCTCACTTCAGGTGCTTGCTGACAGCGACAGAGGGACGTGGATCGTCCTCTAATGGACCAGACAAGCAGGATGAGCAGATTTATTGGAGGAGATCCTTTAAATCCTCTAAGAACTTTTCAGCCCTGTGTTCTGCAGAACCCTCTTATATATTGTTATTATTGTGTATATATTTATGTATAAGAGCAGGTAAAGCGAGACCTTGTCTGGTGTAGAAGGAAGGTGGAATAAGAACTAATCCTCGTTTACTCGTTTTCTAGTTCTGAGCGTCCTGACTGGACTGGATTGAAAACTTTGGCTGTCCAGGTTCAGTGAGCCATACCTGTTGCTGCTACCTTGCTAGCGGAAGCTGCACTAGAATATTTAGCCTGTTTGCTCGTCTGTTATCACAGCTGGAACGAACAAAGTGTCATCAAATGTATTTTTGTTTTATATATATGTAGATACACATTCGTACATTCAGTACTGTAGATGGTTATTATTTTTGTATTATTTGTTAGTGCGATTTGTGTGCATGGTTGTCAATGGACTAATGTATGTATCCAGTTTACTTTACACATCAGTATGAATCAGTATGAGTAGCCCAGCTTGGAACCATTAAATTTAGTAAATGGGATTTATGACGGGATCATGAGGGGTTATAATATGGAATAAATGGGACCCATATGAGATTAAGGTGGTTCTTAATAATAAGGTGCCCATTTGGGAAGCCCATTAACATGCATCCTGGATGATCTAATCCAAATCGTGATAAAAGCAGTTAGTTTTGGTTGCACATCATCCACAAGTATCACCTTTGTGCTCAGCTAACCCACACAGACGGTGGACGGAGAGTTCCTGCATTGTAGTAATTTGTATTTTCTCACGGGGCTTTGCTGTTGGACAACCAACCCACTCAGAACTCATGCCCACCTGGTGCCAACATGGTTTAAACATGGCATTAGCATGCTTCCTGGATGATCTAATCCTGGATGATCCCTAATCAGCCCAAATCGAGATAAATGCAGCTAGTTTTGGTTGTGCACCATCCACAAGTATCAACTTGAGTCCATTAGCTAGTACTTATTATTGTAGCATGCTCAGCTAACCCACACGGACGGTGGACGAAGTTGTCCTGCATTGTGTTTATTATGTACTGTATTTTTTGCACTATATGTTTATTTACACTGCTTATTTGTGTGGGTAAAGCGCTTCTATTTTTACAGTAAGCTTAGATTCCTAAATTTCTCCAGCACTAAGTCTAAAGCATTAGCGGATATCTGCTAGAAGTTAGCGGCTAATGCTGCCCGACAGCGCTACACTGAGGAACCCTGAGTGTTCCGATAATTCAGGGCAATATTAGCTAGCGGTTCGTTCCATGTAGTTTTAATATGGGGAACAGAAACAAGCAGGCTACAGTAAGATAATACTCACCTCTGAATGGCGAAAGAGCTGGTATGGTTAGCGGGTAATGCTAATGCTGCTCCAGCAGTGCTAGTTGGGGTTAGCAGCAACCTACATGCTGATAATACTCACCTCTAAATAAGTTTAATAGAGGTTAGCGCCTAATGCTAATACTGCTCCATCCAACTAAACTGAAACTCCTGTATAACTCTGTACTTCAGCTTTAAGTGGCTTTACTGCTCCTTAATACCTGACTGGTAGAATTTTGGGAAATTTAAAGGATTTTAGGTGCGCCTTATAGTGTGAAAAATACGGTATGTTTCTATTCGACACTTTGTGATCAGATCACCCAGAACGCATGGTAATACCAGGTGTGAACAAGGTGAGCATGTCACCTGGGTCTCCTATTTAACCAACTCTCCAGCTGTTCCAGATCTACCATTCTGTAGAGCTGACTTACAAACCCAGACCTTCTAAACCTGACATTTAGTTCCTGTGCATCGATTGGCTTTTGTGTTGCGTTGGAACCAATCCAAGTGTTGGAAATGCCCATCTTCAGCACTGACCATCTGACTAATATCCAAAAAATAGACACTCTCCAATTTACATAAGGCTGTAGCCTCATAATACATGAAAAGAGCCTCTAGGGCTCTTGCTATGTATTATTTGTTGGGTTTTTGACATGGTTGACTTGGTAAACCTCACATTGTATTACACAGGGAATTTGTCAGTGTTGAATCTCAACACAGTTCTGCACTTTTTATGTTCTTTCTCTGTTTATTTAGCTGAATAAGTTAGATGTCAGACGTTTACATTCTTCATTGTTGGACGGGAACATTTTACAGATGTTCTGGCTAATCGAGGAATTCCACTTTACAGTATAGAGCTGCCACCCAGGACGACATCTTTGTAAACTTGTGTAGGAATGACTGTAGACTGGTGTGTGTAGAGTGTGTGTGTGTGTTATACTCTGT
This sequence comes from Astyanax mexicanus, assembly GCF_023375975.1. Classification (NCBI taxonomy): domain Eukaryota; kingdom Metazoa; phylum Chordata; class Actinopteri; order Characiformes; family Acestrorhamphidae; genus Astyanax; species Astyanax mexicanus. The sequence continues at coordinate 34,807,265 of NC_064428.1, forward strand.
AGACTGGGACTTTGGATGAAATGTGGGGTTTCAGCCAGTCTGACTGCATGCATTATGAAGTCCCTCCGTTCCGTCATGGCAAACATTCACACTTGATCTTGTCTAATGTAATTATTTTTTGATAAGAATAAATAATTCTGAAATAAATAATTTATTGGCTGTATTTTTTACTCTCACCATAAAACTCTTATCCAGTGACTTCCAGTGAAGGTCTTCTCACACTAAGTAGCAGGGGTGGGCGATGTGGCCCTAAAATAATATCACGATATTTCATGGTATTTTCGCGATAACGATACTCTTGGTGATATGATGAAATACTGAATTTAAAAAATGATTTCAAGAATACACCACTGTATTCATACAATATGATCTGGCGCACCCTTAACTGAGATTTAAAAAAATACAAGAAATTAATCAGTAATTAATCATTAATTTGTAGCAGAAGTCAATGATCCAGAATGTCATGGTACTAATAATGCGCTCTACATATCTCCATATATCCAGGATTAAAGTAAAATAAATGATAATGGACAGATATAATCTGTCTCTAGTAAATATATAATGGGAAACGAGAACAGTGTAAATTTTTCTTTTGCTAAAAACAGCAAAAAAGTAGAAACCTGATGTGATAATTTGGTGTGGGCGATATGGCACGATATTTCAGGGTATAATATCGTTCACCATATTGAAACAATTTGGCGATATTATTATTATCACGTACGATACGATATGGTACACCCCTACTAAGTATTTATTTTAGAAAGATTTATATAAAGTTATATAAAGTTGTATAAAAGGGGCAAATGGGCCAAAATGTAAAAAAAAAATTCATTTAACAAAACCTACATTTTATTTTTAATTAAGTGTTTAAGAGATCATTTACCTTCAGATAATTTGGTACCACTTTAAAATAAGACTACCTTTATAAAGGGTTTATAAATGGTTTACAATGTGTTTATTATTGGTTATTAATTAGGTTGTAAATGCCTTTAACATCATTAATAATCAGTTATAACACATACTGTACGTAGAAAGGGCAACAATGACCTGTTGTTTGCCAAATAGTGAACCCACAGACATCTACATTGTTGTGTCTGTGTTATAACTGATTATTAATGATTTTTAAGGCATGTACAACCTAATTAGTAACCATTAATAAACGAATTGTAAACCATTTATAAACCCTTTATAAAGGTAGTCTTATTTTAAAGTGGTACCGATAATTTAAATAGGCTAAATAATGTATTTCTTTTTTAAATCCATAATCTATAATATTCTTTTCATTTTTTTTAATCGTATACTTTTGGGAGCTCCAAACAAGTACAATCCTGTATCAGTAACTCTGATGAGATCTTGCTCTTGCTCTTCCTGGGACGGTCCTGATGAGTGCCAGTTTCATCATAACATTTTTTGCACTCGAGGATACTTTCAAAGTTCTTGAAATGTTTCTGATTGACTGACCGAAACATTTGAGTAGTTCTTTCTTCTTATAATCTGAATTAGAACATTTCTCAAATATGGCTATTCACTGTATACCTGTAACTCTACCTCTTTTATAACTTAAGGAAAAAAAATACAAGAACAACATGGTAGGTCAACATTTTTTTTCTTTTTAATTATAATCTGTTGTACAATAATAGCTAAATACAGATTTTTTTTCTCCCACATTAAAACCTACAGGTACACTCCAAATAAGGCTGCAGTGGTATAAACAGTATAATATAATCATAAATCCATAAAACCATTAATTAATCCCTAACAGAGTAACTGTCCACAGCAACAGATCAGTATAAGTTATAAATACACCCTTTACAGACCCACAGCCACGGCGCTTCAATCGTCTGATTGGTTTAGAACAGCGAACAGCAGGAAACTCTAAGTGCGGACATCGTTAATCAATAATCAATACTGCTTCAGATCTACGCTGCACTGTTTCATCTTTTTTTTTCTTGCTAGAAAACCATTACGCCAATACGTTTGTGCAAGCGACTGCCGCAGAACCGAGGACTCTGATTGGCCACAGCACTAAAACCACCATCCAATCCAAAGACAGTAAAGCCACGAGAAAATAGCTGCTAACCGGCTATTACAGCTGCCATTAGAAAACAGGTTTACAGGAGAAACATTGTAGAAAGACTATAGTAAAGGTTTCTGCTGGCTATAGGTGTGTGTGTGCGTTCATGTGTGTAAAAAATATGTTTTATGTTTCATGTGAATGAATATCAAGTTTGAACACACTCATTCTCATTCAGTGTTTTTATCTGTATTTATTTCCTACATAGTTAATTAATAAAAAAGTGATCTATCAGATTATGAAGGAACACATAAGGAATCATGTAGTAACTTAAAAGTGTAAAACAAACTAAAATACTCTGTGAAGAAGCTTTTAGGTGCTCTTATCTTGGGTGCAGTCCTGATGAGTGCCAGTTCCATCATAACTTTTTTTGCGACTGCACTTGAGGATACTTTTAAAATTCTTGAATTGTTTCAGATTGACTGACCGAAACATTTGAGTAGTTGTTGCTTCTCATAATCTGGATTCGAACATTACTCAAATATTCACTATTCACTGTGTACCTGTAACTCTACCTCTTCACTACTTTACTTTAACTGATGCTCTCAAACGCTTTATTAAGAGACAAGAAATTCAAGTAATTAACTCTTGATGAGTTCAGCACAGCTGTTAACTGAAAGCCTGAATTCCAGGAGACTCTACCTCATAAAGCTGACTGAGAAAACCCAGCCAAGAGGTGCTGCTTTGAAGAATCTAAAATATAAAACATATTCTGGTTTGTTTAACACTTTTTTTGTTTAATAAATTATTTCCATATGTTTTTCTTAATAGTTTGGATAATATTAGTATTAATCTAATGCAGAACTTTTTTAAAAGAATGAAAAACACTGAATTTAAGTTCAAACTTTGACTGGTACTGTATGTGTGTATACGTGTATATGTAAATGTCTCAAATTGTATTTAAAAAAACAAAAACATTCGTAACGATTTAAAAAAGGTGGTGTAAAACCTTCTAGTTTAGAACAGTATGTCAGAAATGTACACAGCAGTGATGGATGTTATGACATAGTTGGTAAAATGGTTTACACTTAAATATTTTAAATATTTTGTACTGGTTCATATGGGACATCATAAGGCTTTGCCTATAACTCTCTCACGTTGAGCAGGCTAAAGATTCTCCACAAGGGGGCGCTATTCATACTCAAATATATGCATCTCTGTTTCAGATTTACCACAATTTCACATCAGCACCATTACAGCAATTGAATAATGAGCTGGTGTCCCATTACTTCTGTCCATGTCCTAAATAAAGGATATTTTTTTAACCGAGGCCTGAATTTACAGGTGCATCTCAAAAAAAAAAAGAAGTTATCTGCTGGTGTTGATCCACTGTGTTTTATTATCAAGTCTAAAGTCACTTTTATGGAGATGAGGATTTCATTTTCCAGCAGGACTTGGCACACTGCCCACACTGCAGAAAGTACCAACTGGTCTTATATAATATTCTAATTTTCCGAGACACTGATTTTTCATTGGCTGTAAGCTATAATTCTCAACAATAAAATAAATAAATGCTTAAAATAGATCACCTTGTGTGTAAGACATCTATATAATATATGAGTTTCATGTTTTTAACTAAATTTTTAACTAAATTACTGATATAAAGTAACATTTGTTTAAGATGCACCTGTATGTATATATGTATATATATATGTGTATATATATATATATATATATATATATATATATATATATTTGAATGACAGCATTATGGATGACTTAATGAAACTATATATTAAATATGGATTGTCATGCAAATAAAAAAAAACAGACAAATGGCATGGAAATGGAAATGTATGAACACTGGGACAGTTTAGTTTCTACTGCATAGCTACATTTGGTCTAAAGCCACTAAGATGCATTTTTTTTAAGCAAAATAAATAGCATAAAAATGTGACATCCTCTTAATTTATTCATACATTTAAAGATCCTCCAGACAGAGGGATATTCAATTTAAAGGCACAAATCAATACAGTCAGTACACTGAGCAGAAAGCTGAATCTCTTCTCTGGCAAAAATAATAAGTATAATAATAATAATAATAATAATAATGCAAAAAGCAAAGCAAAGACTAGCAGAATAGTATATCATTACGATCTGGAACATATTAGAGGGATTTTTATGCTTTAAAAAACGTGGAGCAATGTTGTGTTGCCAGGCAACAGGCTGTCTTATCAAAGATCAAAAAGAAAAAAGACAAAAAAAAAAATACACAAATATGAACAAAGCCCACCCAAATAAAAAAACATGGTGGATCATCTGTCCTTTAAATTTAAACAAAAACAAATGTTTTTTTTTTTTTTTTTTTTTAATCTATTTTTACACTTAATTCAACACATATCATACACATATATAGCTCTGGGAAAAAATAAGAGAGCACTTAAAAATGATGAGTTTCTTTGATTTTACCAAATTGAAAACCTCTGGAATATAATCAAGATCAACCATGCTGAACTGCTTTAATTTTTGCACCAGGAGTAAAGCAGCATAAAGTTATCCAAAAGCAGTGTGTAAGACTGGTGGAGGAGGAGAACATGATGCCAAGATTTAATCACAAAAACTGTGATTAAAAACAAGGGTTATTCCACCAAATATTGATTTCTGAACTCTTGAAACTTTATGAATATGAACTTGTTTTCTTTACATTATTTGAGGTCTGAAAGCTCTGCATGTTTTTTGTTATTTTCTGCAAATAAATGCTCTAAATTACAGTATTTTTATTTGGAATTTGGGAGAAATGTTGTCTGTAGTTTATAGAATAAAACAACAATGTTAATTTTACTCAAACATAAACCTATAAATAGCAAAATCAGAGAAACTGATTGAGAAAAATATTTTTTTCCAGGGCTGTATATATAACTTTTAGCCTCTGGTTTTATCAGAGAATAGTTGCAATGGCAACACGCACCTCAGATCTCAGAATAATCTTTTTAATTTACCAAATTAATTTGAAGCAACAGAATATATCACTCTTCATACAGTACACTATGATTATCATTATTTGTTCACACTACATGATTTTAATAGCCACGAAACTGTAAAATAGTTATTGTTTATATCACTAATATCACTAGCATAATTCAGGTACACTTTATTTGTAAACACTGAACAAACTATAAAAGTTGTAAAACTATCTATTTGGGTGCTAATGGTCATTAGCCACTATTAGCAATGTCTCAAACAGATGCTAACAACTTCTTTCAATCAGCTTTGTCTGTATGGATCTTAAAAGCTGACGCAAGTATTGAATCTGCATTTTGTAAAAAGTACCAGTCAAAAGTTTGGACACACCTTTTTGTTCAATGTTTTTCTTTCTTTTTTTTCCCTACATAGTAAATGAATAGTAAAGTGATCTATCAGACTATGAAGGAACACATAAGGAATCATGTAGTAATTTAAAAACAGTGTTAAACCAAAATCTTATCTGGGGAGCTGTTAACTTTTAGAGGTTTCTGAGGCTGGAAACTCTGATGAACTTATCCTGTATAACAGAGAAAACTCTAACTCAAGTCCTGATGAGTGCCAGTTTCATCATCATAACATTTTTAATGGTCTATTTTTTCTTTTTTTATTTAGTTGAGTAGTTGTTGCTTCTCATAATCTGGATTAGAACATTACTCATATAGAGCTATTATTCACTGTATACCTGTAACTCTACCTCTTCACTACTTTACTTTAACTGATGCTCTCAAACACTTTATTAAGAGACAAGAAATTCAAGTAATTAACTCTTGACGAGGTCAGCACAGCTGTTTTTTAATATAAAAAAGTGTCCTGACTTTTGAATGATACTGTAATTCAAAAAAATGTGATTTTAACAATGCATTTTTGAATTTTGATCTATAATTCTTACTATTCCTTTTCTGGGGCAGTCCTGATGAGTGCCAGTTTCATCATCATAACATTTTTGATGGTGTATTTTTACTGTAACTGTACCTCTTCACTACTTTATTAAGAGACAAGAAATTCAAGTAGTTAACTCTTGATGAGTTCAGCACTGATGATTTTTAAAATTAAGAAAAAATACTGAATTTAAGGTGTGTGCAAACTTTTGACTGGTACTGTAATTCAAAAAAATTAATTTTAACAAAGCTTTATTAAATTTTGATCTAAGTGGTGAGAATTGTTAATAGAATTTAAAAAAATTATATATATATATACTTGATTTAAACCTCAGAAATATGAAGGGTCAAAGGTGAAACGTCCAATAGACAGATTTTATTTTATTTTTTATATAATTTACAAATCTGAATATTGTTTATGCCTTTTTGCAGATTCCCTCACCTCACAAGTATAAAACACAAAAAAGCATTGTTTATATTTTTATATTTTTAGGTATAATATTTTGGGATTTGTTTTTAAAATAGTGTATAATTATCTGCATGTTACACTGAAACAGCATCATTCCATGCACAGATATCCAATTTCCCACAGTAAATAGAATGAATATATCAGCATTACTCCACAAATGCTAATGCTGCTAAAAGTGCCTGACAGCCAGTAGGGGCCAATTAGCATCATGTAAAATAATGAATGATAATTACTGGTTGGTTAATGTGGAGAAGTGACAGAACTACAGCTTCCATGAAGCAGCAAATCAGGGAAATGCAAAGCAATGAAAAACATGATGGCTGATGGGAGAAAAAGCAACAGGAGGGCGTTTAATCAAAAATAACGGTTTCCTGATTCCTGATTAAGAAATCTGAGGATTTTGAATCTCTAAATCTCACTCTTTTTAACTCAGACATGCAGACTTTCTCTCTCTCTCTCTCTCTCTGTTTATATTTATATATGTGTATATAAGATGTATACTGTAAACGCTGTAAATCACACAAACAGGCTATAATATGTTATACTTAAGGCATTATCACTGAAATCAAGTTAAGGCATTAGACATCAATACATTACACTATCGGATAGAGGCAACAGAGGAGCTCAGTAAAGGGTAAGGCAGGTGACTACATGGCACTAAGATGAGAAACTCAGGATATATATGTGTATAAGAAAGCCGAAAGCCAATGGGAAGTGTGTGTATATGTGTATAAAGTGTGTGTGTGTGTGTAATGGCTGTGTATGGTGTTGAGTGAAATGTGTGTATATATGCATATATATATATGTGTGTGTGTGTATAAAGGTATGTGTGTGGTGTATGTGTGTGTTTTAATTGTGTGCAGGGGTGAACAGGTCCGTTCTGGCTAGTTTGGTGGGCGGTTCCATAGACTCCTCCCCCAATCCAGACGAATCAGCTGTTACGCACATCAGATCTTCATCGCTTTCCTCCTCCTCCTCTTCCTCCTCTTCTGCAAGGTGGAAAACACACGCATACTTTAATCAGTTTCAAGTTCAAAGAGTTTATTGTCATTTATACAGTAAAGAAAATACAATTCTTTCTTTGATCCTTAACAAAGATGCCAATTAAAGATAAAAAGTACAACAGCACAAAACAATAAATCAAGACATGATAGAGTAAATAAATATAAAAATACTCCACTAAATTGCTGTTAAATTTACAGCAAGGTTACAACACTGTGTACAAAATTACAGTAATATATGATATGGATATTTATATAGCAATGAAATATAAAATACATTGGCAACAGTAAAATGAACATGTGAAACAGTGAAAACACAGTGGCATGTAAACATTTAGACAGTAAAAAAGTAAAAAAAAAAAAAAAAAAAAAAAAAATTTGTTGGAAACATCTAGTGCCCATAATGATGCATGAAATATATGGATCAGCCAGGCTTTTTACATTAGTGACATCATAGTTTTAACATGATGTTTACATGATTTTGCCTATAAGAAATATGTCTACATATTTTGTGTGTGGATTTCTTGATACATAGTCTATAACCTTTACAGACTATGTGCAGTAAAAAAAAAGGAAAGAACTATATACAGTAGGATGTGGAGGATGCTGTACCTTTATCTAGGTCTGATGAGTTCATATTCCGACCCAGACTGGAAAACTGAAAAAGAAAAGAAAAAAAAAAAGACAATATTTATTAAAGGTCTCAGATCAAAACTGCTGATTGTGTCATTATCAGTGTATGCCTTTATAATAGGACTTGGAAATACAGTCAAAATATTATATTGTGTAAAAAAATATATATATAATCGAAAATAATGCAAAATTTTACTTCTTTATTGAAATATATATATATATATATTATTTTTGGTTGCAAAATAGTTTTTGTTTTAATTTTGTAGTTTGCTTTTGCCTGCAACTGTGATACTTAGACATTCTCACAGTAAATAGTAACAATCCAAATATTTGCACTTCATCCTATTAAACAGGACTAATTACACTGTTTGTAATGAAATGTGCAGTTCACCTTGGTGTCTATGAAATTGAGTATCACAATAATGACATTTAAAAATAATAATATACAGCTCTGGAAAAATTTAAGAGAGCACTTCAGTTTCTGAATCAGTTTCTCTGATTTTGCTATTTATAGGTTTATGTTTGAGTAAAATGAACATTGTTGTTTTATTCTATAAACTACAGACAACATTTCTCCCAAATTCTAAATAAAAAGGAAATGAGAAATGACTGAAATAACAAAAAAGATGCAGAGCTTTCAGACCTCAAATAATGCAAATAAAACAAGTTCATATTCATAAAGTTTTAATAGTTCAGAAATCAATATTTGGTGGAATAACTTTTTTAATCACAGTTTTTTTCATGCATCTTGGCATCATGTTCTCCTCCACCAGTCTTACACACTGCTTTTGGATAACTTTATGCTGCTTTACTCCTGGTGCAAAAATTAAAGCAGTTCAGTTTGGTTTGATGGTTTGTGATCATCCATCTTCCTCTTGATTTTATTCCAGAGGTTTTCAATTTGATAAAATCAAATAAACTTTTTAAGTGGTCTCTTATTTTTTTCCAGAGCTGTACTGCCCATGCCTATAACTATATTTCAATAACTTCGGCCAAATAAATAAGTGAACAAAGTATAATGTGTACTGTGGTCTATCACAGTTCACAGTTATGTGTATGTGTGTGTGTGTGTGTGTGTGTTACCTCTCCCATAACAGCGATGGGTGTTTCTCCCTTGGCCTGGGCCACCCTGTGCTCCACCAGGTAATACATGTACTCATCATACAGCAGGCGGATCAGGTGGAAGGAGCCGAAACTGGCCGCACTGCGCAGAGTCAGATCCCTGATCACCATGGAGCTACAGAGACAAGATAATGAGGATTACACAGTCTTATTTAATAAGGTGGGAAGAGTAGATAAATATATTTCACTTTATTACGTGTACTGTATTTAGACTAATATGTCTAAATCAGTGGTGTCCAAACTACGGCCCGCGGGCCATTTGCGGCCCGTTTCCTTTTTTGGAGCGGCCCGCGAGGTATTTTAGAAATAGAATGAAAGTTGGCCCGCTGTTAAGCAGGTTTTTATAATGTGAGATTCAAAGTTTGAACACTAGGTGTCAGAAACGGGTCAAAGAGTCGGAGAGAGTGTGCATTTCTAGCACAGAAAAACGGGCCAAAGAAACTAAAAGCGGAGAGGGTGCGCATTTCTAGCACAGAAAAACGGGCCAAAGAAACTAAAAGCGGAGAGAGTGCGCATTTCTAGCACAGAAAAACGGGCCAAAAGAGTCTAAAAGCGGAGAGAGTGCGCATTTCTAGCGCAGAAAAACGGGCCAAAAGAGTCTAAAAGCGGAGAGAGTGCGCAGTTATAGCGCAGAAAAACGGGACAAAACAAGGCTGCGTCCAGAAACCCCAAAAGTGTCTCCTTTTTCCTACCGATCCTCCTCCTCTCCTCCGTGAGCCGGAAACTGATTTCGTGAGGCCATCTTGCCGCCTGTCCGAATACCGTAGGAGACGAAAGAAGCCGCTTAAAATCCACCTGTAGTAAGCTTCCAACGGAGGTTACATCAGTTTATCCTACTCCGGAAGACTTTTAGGGATTTTCCAATGACATCACTGCATCCACGCCCACAGAGCACGCGAAAATGGAGAAGGCAACGCCCAAATATACGTCATAAACATATTAATCAACTAGGTTCCTTATCTAATTAAACAGCCAGTAAAGCAGTAATATAATTTATAGTTTAGATAAACTGTATGCTCAGTAAAACTATATTTATGACCCTATGTGTATCATGTTATACATATAAAAACATATATTATTTATAATATATATATATATATATAATTTTAATTAATTCATTTATTTACTTATTTATTTTAACTTAGGGACTGATGAGGAACTGAATCCCTCATAAGGCTGAGGTCAGACAGGGCTGCCAGAGTCACTGGTCAGAGATGCGGCCTAAAATGCGGCTGGGAGTACTCAGGATTTTATTGGAATATCTGAATTTTTAGCTGTGTGTGATAGTAATGTTCTGAAACGTGCTGAAAGTGAGCGTTGTGATTGGCTCAGTTCAACGGTAGTCAACATCCTATCTAAAAGGGATCAGCTGTCCCATTTCCCCAATTACAGCTCCTTCCCTCCATTCCTCCTCCTCCTCTCCTCTCCTCGATTCATCCACCTTCTTCCGGGGTAGGAGAGGAGGAGTAGGAAAGGAGGAGTAGGAGAGGAGGAGTAGCAAAAGTTTCTGGACGCAGCCCAAGAGTCTAAAAGCGGAGAGAGTGCGCATTTCTAGCGCAGAAAAACGGGTCAAAGAAACTAAAAGTGGAGAGAGTGCGCATTTCTAGCGTAGCCCGTGCTTTGCTGTGTTGGCTTTAGTGCTGCCACGCCCTAATGTCTGCGTTGCTGTTTTTTTCAAGTACAGTAAGTGGGTGTAAGCTACTGTTTCAATGGCTTAAAATGGCTTTTTTTATTGGCTAACTTTGTTACATCATGAAGTGAATGTGGTATTAATATTCAGAAAAGTGTCCAGGCTCTTATGGGTTAAAGTACTTGTTTAAAGCTCTAAGGCTTTAATTTGTCAATTTGTTTTAAATGTAAGGGACCAGACCCTGTGCTCATGCACTGACCTGTAGAAGCTCCACTTCAGCAGGAAGAGTTTGGCTGCTTTGGGGAAGGCGGGGCTGGAGGCGTACGGCTTCAGGACCTGAGAGACCACCCCGTCCAGCCACGCCGCCCACTGCTCCAGGGACTTCTGCTGCTGCAGCGTCAGCTTAAAGTCCTGCTCGATCTGCTGCACCACACGCTCCTCACACACACACACCCATGATGCCTGCTCCTACACACACACACACACACACACACACACATAGGAGAGAGAGTGTGGAGTTAGTGTGTTTTTATTTCAGATTTTAAATGATAAACTAGATCCTGGACATTATTTATATTATAACTTTATTCTGTATATCAGAGGGCCAGGTGTGGTTGAGGATGTGGATGAGGTTGTTTGAACTATAATAAATTCTGAACAGAAAGAGTGTGTGTGTGTGTGTGTGTGTGTGTGTGTGTGTGTGTGTGTGTGTGTGTGTATATACCTGTACGTTGGTGAAGTCCACTCTGTTGAGGTCGTTGAGCATCTGTGTGATCTGGGCGGAGTTCTGCAGCACGGCTCGAGCAGCCTGAGCCAGGTGATTCAGAGACGTGTACCTGCGCAGAGTCTGAGCAAACGCTCCTGCACACACAACCTACACACACACACACACACACACATTTAAACACACACAATTCTCTAATGTATGTACTGCTGCAGTTTCTGAGCAACTGTGGTGTCTTCCTCTTGATGGATGGTTCTTGAAGAAATGAGACTTAACACACTGTCTTCTATTTTTATCAATCAGGTTAGGTTTTATTACAACAGGTTTTCCAGAAGTTACAGTGGAGAGAGAAAGTTTTCCTGATTCAAGGTGTCCGAAGCTCTCTCCCCTCTCTTTGTGTTACAGGGTTTTTATACGTTAGACCGAAGGCATATCACATCTCTTTACCATAAAAGGACATATGTATGTTTCAGGCAAAGGAAAAGTAGGAAACAGATGTGGGGTGTTCTTGGCTCTTAGCCCACATTCCAACATCTCTCAGGACCCTCAGTCCAGGCAAACTCAGTGCTCCTCTCAAACTCAATGACCCAGTATTCTATTGTATGGAATACAAACTCCTAATACATTTTCATATGAATACAGCGTTTTTACCATTTTAATACACCACACAACAATTCAAGAATTCTTAAAAATGTAAGAAAAGAACATATTCTTCCGTGACCATATGTGTGTGTGTGTGTGCGTGTGTCTGTGTGTGTGTGTTTTTGTGTTTGTGTGTGTGTGTCTGACCTTGATGCGGACCATCTCCTCCGGGATGTTCATCATGGCGCTGGTGAGCCAGCTCTCTAAGCTTTTGGCATAGTTACGGATGGCTTGGGTTAAGGCACCTAAAGAAACACGTCAGAGTTAATCAGAGTTAATGTAGTAGTTGTGTGTAGTTGTGTAGGATTGTGTAGAGTAGTGTTACTGGGTATGGGTCTGAGGACGTCGGGGATGAGGATTTCCACTAGATTCTGGTAGAGGGAGTTGTGTAGTGTTGTATAGTGTTGTGTAGTGTTGTATAGTGTTGTGTAGTGGTGTGTAGTGTTGTGTAGAGTTGTGTAGTGTTGTGGAGTAGTGTGTAGGGTTGTGTTACTCACTGGGTATGGGTCTGAGGATGTCAGGGATGAGGATTACCACTAAAGTCTGGTAGAGGGAGTTGTGTAGTGTTGTGTAGTGTTGTTTAGTGGTGTGTAGTGTTGTGTTACTCACTGGGTATGGGTCTGAGGACGTCGGGGATGAGGATTTCCACTAGAGTCTGGTGGAGGGAGTTGTGTAGTGTTGTGTAGAATTGTGTAGAGTTGTGTTACTCACTGGGTATGGGTCTGAGGATGTCAGGGATGAGGATTACCACTAAAGTCTGGTAGAGGGAGTTGTGTAGTGTTGTGTAGTGTTGTTTAGTGGTGTGTAGTGTTGTGTTACTCACTGGGTATGGGTCTGAGGACGTCGGGGATGAGGATTTCCACTAGAGTCTGGTAGAGGGAGTTGTGTAGTGTTGTGTAGTGTTGTTTAGTGGTGTGTAGTGTTGTGTAGAATTGTGTAGAGTTGTGTAGTGTTGTGTAGAGTTGTGTTACTCACTGGGTATGGGTCTGAGGACGTCGGGGATGAGGATTTCCACTAGAGTCTGGTAGAGGGAGTTGTCACAGTTGCGGCTCCAGCTCAGAACAGGGTCGTATTTACACAGCAGGACCAAACACGACTTCGGCAAACGCTTCTCCGATTCTCCATTACTACACAACATCACACACACACACCAGCGTCAAACACACACCAGCGTTAAACACACACCAGCGTCACACACACACTTTATCGTACTTTAGTGGAATAGGAGAAACGTGTGTGTGTGTGTGTTTTAGCACTGATAACAGACTCACAGTTCGAGAGCAGCCAGTTCACTAGTTGGTCCCTCACTGAACCTCCAGAAGCTTTTCCACAGAGTCTCAACCAGAGGAAACTGCAGGTTCACCATCACATCCACTATAGCCTGAAATACACACACACACACACACACACACACACACAGAATTACACACAGATCATACATGCACATACAAAACACACTTCATTCATACACACAGCACTCTACTTTACCTCACAGTGTTCTCTGTAGAGCTGCTGGAAGGCCTGGATGTGTTCTGGAAGAATCCCGTCCGGCAGGGGTTTATCCTGGACATCAATATCCGGAAACTCCGGCAAAGCACGAGCTGCATCTGTGAGAGAAAGAGAGAGTTTTTATTATTTTTTTTTTAGAACATGACCATTTATATCAAAGTAAACTGCAGCATTTTCTGGGTCTCCTGTAATAATGTTTCATTTTATTAAATGTTGACAGAGAGTTCGCCCTGACACTGATGCACCCTGAGCCTGCAGGACAGATTAAATGTATTTTATAGCTTGAATTTCTTACTCCTTATCCACTTTTTTCAAGCATCACATGCTTACAACCAAGTTATTTAAAGTTATTTAAAAAAAAAAAAGACAATAGTTTTGTGTGAAATTAATTCAACTTTTTTTCTGATTTTTTTTTGTGCTGTTCCAATCCACAAAATAAGCCTGTGTATACCACAGTAATTGCAATAATTGTCTGGGAGAAATACCTTATTTTCTAGAGAATTTTTTTTTTAACTAATAACATCACTTTTAGTAAATAGTTAATGTTTTTTTGTGTGTGCCCCTCAGTCTGACTTATCACCACATCAAGATAATTAGTTTTCTCTATAAATAATGTGCTGTTAATGTGCTTTAAACAATAAAACAAAGAGGAAGTGACATCATTTGTGCCATTTGGAGCAGCCAGATGCAAAAAAAAGGCAAGTACAGAAATGCTTGGTTTATGTTCAACAACATCAAACCAATCATCCAGTTTTTATTATTATTATTTTTTAAGATATTTTCAGTTTATCTGCTATTTTGGGATGAAATTGACACAATTTATGGAGAATAACTGTTTGTGATAATTGGTGCATAATAATGACAAATGAATAAATACTATAATAGGAAATTACTGTATTTGATAATAATTTATTGAATATCCCATCAATTTTAAGGTAGTTAAATTATTAACTTAAGACAAATAACAGTACAGTGTATATGTGTATATGTGTGTTTATGTGTGTGTGTATGTGTGGACAAATATTTACCCAAAAACTGCTGATACTGTTGAACTTGAGTGCTGATGTCTGCAAGCCCCACCCCCTGTCCTGACCCCATCCCCATCCCCATCCCATTGGTCATTCCTTCAACCTTCTGCACTGGCTTCAGCCTGCAAACGAGAACCAGAGAAGAAGACGTCAGTCAACCTGAAACAACCAATCCAGGTTTACCCTTGTTTCTTCTGAAATGAAGGTTGTTATAAAGAGTTTATGCTGCTTTTGTTGGAGTAACTGTCTCTACTGTCCAGAGAAGATTGTAAATTAAACACTGGAGCGTTAATGTGACTGTGTAACACACCTGTGTTTATGAGAGAAGGGCTGTTGTCTCATGGCCAGGTGCTGCTGGTCCTCCATCAGCTTCTGAAGAGGGGAGCTGCTCTTGATCCGGAGGCCATAGTAATGATACTTCGAGTTCCCTCTGATAAACACACACACACACACACACACGTTTTTTTTATTTATTTGTTTTTAGACAGAGGCAGTAGTCACTAAATCACAGGCTTTTTTAAATATAAATCACATAAGCAAAAAGATTACTCTTGTGAAAAGAATTTACTTAAAGGCATTAAAAGTATGTTCAAATAAGGTAAAGAATTGAATTGAATTGAATTTAATTGTGAAAAGGAAGTATACTGAAGAGCATTAAAAGTATGTTCAAATTAGTGTTCAAAAGAATACTAAACGTGCATTTTCAATTTAATATACTTTATGAAAAAAATACATATTAAATATACTTACTCTGTTCACAATATGTGCATCAATATGCAAAGTACTACATTTACAATATACTTCAAATATATTAAAAAGGGGTTCAAAAAACACAAACTTAAATTTACTTAAGTTCACAGAAGTTGCATAAAAAAAGCACTCAAAAGCACAATCTAATGCTTTTATGTTGTGTTTAAATCCAGCTTAATTTCAATTGAAATATACTGAAGTTGCCATAAATTGTTCCAAAATAGTACATTTAGTACGTATTTAAGTATGTTAATTTTAAAAAGTATGTACTTTTCCATGTAATGTTTTTGTTTAAAAAATATATACTTGGCACATACAAGAGTAATAAACTGGGTTCATACACTTTTTAACCAATATATTTCTATGATTTTTTCAAGATTTTTCCAGGCCTTCAAGTCGTTCATGTCCATACGATTTTTAAAACATAAGTGCAGACATGGACAATAAAACCAAAAAATTTATTATTGTAGGTCTAAAATGAATCTGATAGAGCTGCTGACACACAATTCCTGAATTAACTCTGAGCTGATGTAGTTGTTAGTTTAAAATTTTTCTTTAAAAAAGATTTTCTCCATCGATAAACTAAAACTAAAAAGATTTGTAGACGACATTTCCAAGACTTTTTAAAAACTTTCTGGGTATTTTTTATTTTTCCAAAACTTAAACCAGGCCTGGAAATTACTATTTTCAGATTCCATTCATGTAAATATTTAAATTATATTTAAATATTCTGCTATTTAAATATTTTGGTTGAGAAAAGCATATAAAAGGCAGTGTGAATTATTTATACCGAACAATGGCCAAACTATTTTAAAGTATATTGTGTGTTGGTGGTGTGCCTGCTGGAATAAAAAATATATATATATTGCAGTTTTGTATTACCTTTTTTTCAAGGCCTATTCTATTGGCAGTCCTTTTACTCTACAGGGCAGAGACAAGCTGTGTTTGTCAGCAATGGCTCCAACTGTTGCTGCACAATATATTGTTTCAATATATCGTATCTACAAACATTTGGATATATAGTGTGTATATATATATATACCTGGTGCCCAGGCGTCTGGTGCGTAGACCCAAGAAGACGGATCGGATCAGCTTGCCGAAGGACGCGGCGTTAACCGGATCCAGCTTGGCCTCCTGGCAGTGCAGCAGGTAGTGGCAGTACAGAGTGCAGCGAGGAAGACTAACACCCTCCGCTGTTTCATAATTATCACACAACCACTGCACCTGAGAGACACAGAGCGAGGGGGTTCAGTACTTTTATACACAGATAAGATACAAATATTCATACATGTTTAAATAAATACACTCATCCTCAAAGAAATAGCTGCACCCAGTAAGAAGTGTTGGGTTGCCATACATTTGGAAGGAAGATAAAGCTCCGGTGATGCAGCAACTACTTGCCAGTGAGCTACCACATCATGTGATAGACTGGGGTTCAATTCCCGATCTGGGTCACTATACTGCTCTACATCAATAAGAGTCCTTGGACTAGACTCCTAACACTACATTAGCCAAACTCTGTAATACAAATAACCTTGTAAGTCACTTTGGTATGTGAACGAGCATTGTCCTGTTGAATTTGCGTACAGGAATGTTTTTGTTTAGAAAAAGCAATGTATTTTTCAGACTATAAGGCGCACCTAAAATCCTTTAATTTTCCCAAAAATGGCCAGTGCTCCTTATGTATGAATTCTACCAGTCAGATATTAAGGAGCAGTAAAAGTACAGTCAACTGAAGTACAGAGTTATACAGGAGTTTCAGTGAAGTTTCTCCAGCACTAAGGCTGGGTGCAGCAGCATTAGCATTAGCCGCTAACCACAGCGCTAACTCTTTCGCCATTCAAAGGTTGAGTATATCAGACTGTAGTCTGCCTGTTTGGTTTGTTAAAACAAACTAAATTAAACGAACCGCTGGCTGATAGAGCTCTGGCTTACCGGAACACTCAGGGTTCCTCAGTGTAGCGCTATTGGGCGACATTTACATCCTGCTCATGCTGCAGTTAGCTAGGCTAATGCTAATGCTGCTGCACCCAGCCTTAGTGCTGAAGAAACTTCACTAAAAACTCGCCCTTAGACAAAATATTGGAAATCTAAGCTTATTGTAAATAAACAGAAGCGCTTAACTCACCGAAAATAAACGTTTTTTAAGAGAGAAATCTGTGTAGATTAACATTCAGCCCATTTAGTTTGACGTTTTGATTGTTTAGGAATTACAGTTTTGTTTACTTAGGTTCTTCCCCCAGCTTCTCTATTAGAAGGGAAACAGGGTGACACCCTTGCTCACTTTAATATAGGCATCCTTACTAGTGTCACTCAATGCTCCTTATAATCTGGTGCGCCTCATAGTCAGAAAAATACGATATACAGACAGTAATATAATAACACTGTATATACTCACAGTAACAGGCGAGGCTCGTGTGTGGTGGGGTGAGTAACTCTGGCTTCCTCCACCAATCAGGTATCCACCTTGAACCACATAACTCCCCGGCCCTGCTCCGCTGGCCCCGCCTCCGGCTCCACCCCCACTGGATGAGGAGGAGCCTCCTGTCACCACGGTAACACCTGCACCACCACCACACGAGTACATGGGTGCCGCCCCGCTGCTGGACCCTGTAGCCACAGACACCGGCTGAGAGGTCACGGGGGTGGAGACCTGTGAGGCAGAAGTAGGCGGGGCTTCATAGTATGTAGCAGGGGGTGTGGCTTGGGTGTAGAGGGAGGAGTCTGTGTATGGATAAGCACTGGAACGACTGAGATAGATAAAGAGAGAAAGAGAGAGAGAGAGAGAGACAGAGAGATACATTAATAAAACATGTTTGGAACAATAGAACAAAGGCACTGTCCTAATAATTATGAATATGGGAGGAAGTGGGCGTGGCTTACATGGGTGTGCTGTTGTAGTTGGCGTCTCCGTCCACATACTGAATCTGGCTGGAGTAGACATGCTGTGCCACCTGAGCGATCTGCACACACACACACACACACAGTTTTAGATATGCCACTATTTTCAATAAACACCATACATACACTATATGGACAAAAGTAATGAAACTCACTGTTTCATCTATCTATCTATCTATCTATCTATAAATCTATAAAACAGAAAAATCTGATCACTCAAACTGTTCACTGCATCACAAAATGTAAAAAATCATAGACATCTCAGGCCACATATATAAATATTGTTATATAATAATATTGTTATATAAATATAAATAAATATTCATATATAAATATTGTTTACTGCTCTGTAAAATGCGTTTTGTTAATGCATTATTGTGCTCTTATATGATCATTAAAATGACAGTAATTCAGTTTTACAATTGCAATTACTACAGGGTCTTATTTTAAATGCGCTAATTACAACTCATTACACACAAATATTTGAAGTATGAGCCCTTTTTTTATTTTTTGTACATTGTAAATTTAAAAGCTATACCGGAACGCATGCAGAATTATTTAGTAAACAGTAAAAAGTCTTAAAAAACAGAATTTGTTTTATACTTTAGATTCTTTTAAACAGCACATTTATCTTTGAGGACAGATCTGCACACTCTTGGTATTTTCTTTATTATTATTATTATTATTATTATTATTATTAATATTAATATTATTATCATCATCATCCCATTTTCTTCCTCAATTTTTTACAAGTTCAATTACCCAACTTACACATCAGACTCTGCCTCTTTTTAAACTGCTGCTGATGCAGCATTGCAGAGTAGCATCACAGCGCTAACACTCAGAGGAAAGCGCAGCGACTCGGTTCTGATACATCAGCTCACAGACGCAGCCTTGTGCTGATCCACATCACCCTAGGAGTGATGAGGGGAAAGAGCGCCATCTACTGTGCCCACCCAGAGAGAGCAAGGCCAATTGTGCTCTCTCAGGGGTCCGGAAGCTGATGGCAAGCTGCATGACCAGGATTCAAACCAGCGTCTCCCAATCATAGAGGGAGGACTTTAGACCGCAGTACCACTTTGCGCCCCACTCTTGGTATTTTAATCTCAGTGTCTTTATGAGGGAGAGTCACCTGGAATAGTTTTCTCAGCGTCTTGAGAAGGAGAATAATTTCTTAAACAGTGTATTGGTTATCGTGATAGGTCTTAACTGTATGTCATTACTATTGTGTGTGTGTGTGTGTGTGTGTGTGTGTGTGTGTGTGTGCTGTACTCACATCAGGAGTGATGTGCAGGCTGCTGACCCCCAGCTGGCCGCTCTGGCTCTTTGCTGTGGTCTGCACCACCGACCTCTGCTGGTGGAAGACAGTAAATACAGCTTCAGTACTTTAACCCACACTGAAAGACCATGCATTGCACCTTCAGAGACCCAACAGGATGCCCAGATGAGTCAGTGTGTGTGTGTGTGTGTGTTACCTGTGCGGCCTGCACCTGCTGCACCACATGGGTGGGTACACCTGTCTGGACAGCAGGGGGAGGACTGGAGTCCGACACGGAGTCGTTCGAATGAAGAGATCCTTCTATATACAGAGAGACAGAGAGAGAGAAAGAGGGGGATGCTGTTTAGCAATACTAGCCAATGGTTAACCAGAAATGTGTGTGTGTGTGTGTGTGTGTGTGGGCAGGAAGAAGAAAAGAGGAACTGAGACAGATAAAAAAAGAGAAAGAAAAGACAGCAGCACTCCAGCCGAAAGCACATGACTAAACAGACTACAACTGTCAAAATCAACCCAAAAAGTGTTCAATCTGATATGCTAATGCTAAGGCTAATGTCATTATATTAAATTTCTGCCCTGCTAGAGCTGCCCTAGCCAACCGTAAGTGCTAGTGTTGTAAAAGTTAAGCATTTGAGACCAACATTATCTGAGCCACAAAGTGGCTGACCATGTAAAAAAGGACATTAAAACAGAAACAAATCAGATGACTTAAACTGTTCACTTCAGGAGGTGGTCTCAGACAAGCTTAAAACACAGATACGATTCCAGTCCTTCAAACTGCTTCAAAAGATGGTCTGAGACATGCTTAAAAAAACAGATACGAATCTGATTCTTGAAACTTCTTACTTCAGGAGTTGGTCTAAGACGCACTTAAAACAGATACAAATCCACAAATCGCTGAAGGTAACTGTGCTAATAGCTGTGCTAACTCACGGTAGGCCGGCTCCAGCGGGTTCAGCCAGCTACTGTAGAACATGACTTTACAGCACCGCAGGAGAACGGAGGGATGAGAGGAGCAGTGATGGAGAGAGGGAACGAGGGAGCGTCTCACGCTCCTCTTATACGGACGGGTTCAAGGCTAGCCTTGAGCGGCTAATCTCAGCAGACGGCCGAGCACTCTCATGTTCTAGTAAACACAGAGCTCGGATAGAGAGAGGGAGAGATGGAGGGATAGATAGAGTCGGAGAGAGATAGAGAGGGAAGATCCTCAGGAGCAACCTGTTGCATTTTCATCCTCTGTCCTGGTTCTGTTTCCACTGCCACCCAGGTCAACTTTTGCACATTTTGTCACCTAAATGTGCAAAGCAGGTAGAGATACACCCCAAAAGACTTGCAGCTTTAATTGTAGTGAAAGATGGCTCTACTAAGTATTGGTATAGGTGGGCTGAAAACTTTTGCACGTCACACTTTTCAGATTTTTATTTGATTAACGTTTTGAAAACCAAGTATGATTTTCATTTCGCTTCACAATTGTGTGTTAATTTGTGCTGATCTATCACTTTAAATCTCAATTAAATACATTTAAGTTGGCGCTGAGTGGTCCAGCGGACTAAAGCGCTGCCACTGTGATCGGGAGATTGCCGGTTTGAATCCCGGTCATGCAGCTTGCAATCAGCTGCCATAGCCCCGAGAGACCACAATTGTCCTTGCTCTCTCACTGGGTGGGTACAGTAGATGGTGCCCTTTTCCCCCTCATCACTCCTAGGGTGATGTGGATCAGCACAAGGCTGCGTCTGTGAGCTGATGTATCAGAACCGAGTCGCTGCGCTTTCCTCCGAGCGTTAGCTTTGTGATGCTACTCGGCAATGCTGTATCAGCAGCAGTTCAAAAAGAGGCGGAGTTTGACTTCACATGTTTCAGAGGAGGCGTGTGCTAGTCTTCACCCTCCTGGTGTTGTGGCATCACTAGTGATGAGGGATATACAGCTAAATAGCAGCTGAATGGGTAGTTTTGCCCAGAAATTAACAATTTTGGTCGAATTCGAAACCAAAAAAACTTAAACATTTAGGTTTTTCAAAGCTTTTCATTGATATTGCCATTTTTTCACCATCGTATAAATAAAATAGCCAAAAAGTATTTTTTTCTTGCTGTTAGGGATGCATTAAAACTTTTTTTTGGTGGAAACTGAACTTCTTATTTAAATTCTTATTTATTTTTTACAAGGTGTCTAAGATCCGCCCAGTACGTGTCCGCGACCCACTTTTGGGTCCCAACCCACCAGTTGAGAATCGCTGCTCTGTGTACTTTTGACCCAAATTCTTTTATTTCTATTGTTTAGGGTTAGTGTGTGTAGATCATACTCATACATGTTGTTCCGTAACAGAAAACACAGTCATGTGATCTGAAGGACAGAAAAAGAAATTGTGAAATTGGTGTGTGTGTGTGTGTGTGTGTGTGTGTGTGTGTGTGTGTGCGAGTGGAACAGAGTGAGTGTGTTACTCTAATGTGAATGAGAACAGTTGGCTCATATGAGAAGGAAACAGAGTGTGTGTATCAGGTGTGTGTGTGTGTGTGTGTAATGTGAGATGTGGGACACTTGCTAGGCCTTTCCACTAATAGAAAGTCCTAGAAATAAACACGCAGCAGCAGAGCATATTCTAACACACTAACACACCCTCTAACACACGGCCTGAGTGTGTGTGTGTGTGTGTGTGTATGAGTGTGTTTAATGACATTAAAAGCTGGTAAAAGCAGAAGCAGCAGAGCCAGTCTGGTGAAGGTGTGGAAATAAGGAAGTTTGGAGAGGAAATGGTGAAAATGTGAAAATCTGCAGTTTATTATCTCACTATTAACCATCACTGTGTAAACTCTACAGTGTAGAATTGAGAATTATAACAATTACATTGCTATTTATACATACAGGTGCTGGTCAACGAATTAGAATAATTTGAAATAGTGCAATCATGAAATTCTTTGAATGCATTTTTTGTGCAGAAAGCAAATCAGGTGTTCACCGCACCTGTCCTACTCGTTAGACTAATCACAGAACTCGTTACCTGGAAAAAATTTGCTCAGCTGAGCTTTCCAAAAGACCCATTTAGGCCATTTAACTGTGACACTGTTGTTTTATTGAATTAGAATAATGGAGAAACCGTTTCATTGAATTAGAATAAATGCTCGAATTTTTGTTTTCTGTGAAGAGTGTTCACTGTGCAGTATAAAGTCAGGGTTGAGTAGAATTTCTAAGTTGTAAAATCAATCATGGGTAAGCAGCGCGACCTCTCAACCGGAATAGTGGCTCAAATTCAAGCCCTTCGCCAACAAGGCTTGACCCAAACTAAAATTGCTGAGCAGCTCGGCATCAGCCAGTCTTCCGTCTGCAAAGCTCTCAAGAAAAACTGCAGCAAGCGCACCAACTGTTCCGGCGTCCGAAAAACTTCTGCTCGCGACAACAAGCAGCTGAGAAAGATCGCAGTCAGCAACCGGTTCAAGTCCACTTCCGAGCTCACCGACTTGTGGAACAAGCAGACCGGCGCTGACGTCTCCAGATCAACCACTTACCGTCGTCTGCGTGAACTCGGCTTCAAATCTCGCGTTCCAGCAGTAAAACCGATGCTGAACAAGAAACAAATGGAGAAACGGCTGAAGTAGGCCAAAGAACACGGCGAGTGGACTGCTGAAGACTGGCAGAAAGTGGTCTTCAGTGACGAATCACGCTTCTGCATCTCCTTCGGTGACCAAGGTCCTCATGTCTGGCGTCGTGGTGGCGAAACCTACAACCACGAGTGCGTGAAATGATCCATCAAGTTTACCCAGAGCGTTATGGTCTGGGGATGCATGTCCGCTCGAGGTGTAGGGAAACTCTGCTTCCTCAAGAAGACTGTCAATGCTGCCGTATATCAAGATGTTCTGGAAACGTTCCTGATTCCGACTGTTGAGGTACAGTTCGGCGAAGAAGACTTCATATTTCAACAGGATCTTGCACCGGCTCATGCGGCAAAGTCGACCAAAGATTGGTTCACTAAAAAACAGCTTGAAGTTTTGGCATGGCCGGCCAACTCGCCTGACCTCAATGTCATTGAAAACCTTTGGGCCATCGTCAAGCGGAAAATTCGCGACAGAAAGCCTACTACGCTGGACCAACTGAAGCAGAACATCGCCACTGCCTGGGAAGCTGTGAGTGCGGAAACTTGCGACAAGCTGGTCAAATCGATGCCGCGGAGACTTCAGGCAGTCATACAAGCCAAGGGGGCAGCCACAAAATACTGAGAAAGTGATGATTGTAATTATAATAAAAATTATTCTAATTCAATTAAACGGAAACACCTGATTTGCTTTCATGATTGAATTTCATGATTGCACTATTTCAAATTATTCTAATTCGTTGACCAGCACCTGTATGTATATATATATATATATATAATATGCACATATAATACTAACATTGCATGTTTTAATATTAGATATTTTATTAAATTGTTAGAATATATTTTTATTTTACTATAAGAATATCTGATTAAAACCATCTTTAAATATCAGACTTTCTAAATACAGTGTTAAAATATGTTTTAATAATACAATATATTTAGATATGATTGTTAGAATGCATTTTAAAAATAATAAAATTAAATTGTAATCTCTTACGAATGTTAGAAATGAAATTAAATAGAATTTAATGTAACACTTTGAAGGTCATCAATGTGTATAACTATTTAGAGAATCTGGAAATTATTTTTATAATAACTTTCTCCTGGATAATAATTCGATTTTATTAACTTGGTTATATGTATGTATGTTGCGACCATTATTACTTCGAACAGAAGCTTAATAGTATTTTGATTTATTAGAAATTTCTTCTGAAGTTAGTAGAAGTTAAATCTGAATCTAAATTTGAATTACCTTCATATTGGTTATTGTTAGACTTAATTCTGGATATTCACTCTGAATATGTATTTAATAAGAATATTAGTGTAGTAGCTGCAGTTCTGTATGACCCAGACAAGCTGCTTTTTTATTTTATCTTTATCTTATCAATAACTTTATTACTGCAGTTCTTCACCTGTCAGACTAACTCTAATTCTTCTCTTCTCTGCTAAAACTGAGATTCAGTTTTAATCAGTAATCATGTTAATCTGAGCTAAAGGCTAAAGCTGCTGTTTCCATGTGGGTCAGCCAGACGTCCTCCTGTAGCAGTTTTTTTTTCTCCAGTTTCTAAGAGTCTTTATTTGAAGGTGTAGGAAACAGTACTCACTGCTCTCTGGCTTCATCTGTAATTTCTAATCTAAAGAAAAGACTTCTACTTTTAATAGTTACAGAGTTCTCTGCGTTTTATCTGTCTTTTTCTAGTTATTATTATGATGGAAGTGTGAATGTGCTTTGTGTAAGTGTGTAAAAATATTCATTTTTTAAGCCCAATGACAAAAATAAAGGAAAAAAGTGGGGGTGTTCTAAAACTCTTACCTGTAACCGTCACCACTATGAACTGCGGTGTGCTCTGGCCATTGCTGGACTGGGAGGCGGAGCTTTGAATCTCTGAGGTTACATAAGCTGCTGTTGCCACGGTTGCCGGAGGGGGTGTGGGCAAAGCAGTCTTCTTCTGGCTTATCAGAGGCGTGGCCTGTATGGCTCTGGAGGTGGTGCTCGTCTGTGCAGAGGTGGAGCTGGAGGGGCTCTGTATCTCTGGGAGGAACTGGGGAGTGGCAGTGGGTGTGGCTTTCTGCTGGTTGGCCTTGGCCGGGGTTATGCTGCACCCTTGAGGCTGGGAGGGCTGGAGTTCCTCTGTGTAGCCTGGAGTTGCCATGATGATTACAGCTTAAATTCTGCATTAAAGAAAAAAAAACACATCAAAAATATATATGTATACATTCAGAACATGCTTAAAAGACAATATCAACATCAGGGTTCTCCGTTCTCTAAATATGAAGCCAAAAAATTGAATTTTCACAGTAGAGATCAAATGTGGCCGGTGTCTCAGACTGCCTTCATTGAGTTAGTCCAGTAAGCGTAATGTCGTGAAAGTAAAAGGGCAATTAATGTATTTTATTACCAAACAATTACATTTCCATCAATATACACGAACTGTATAGTTTGCTAAGACGAACTGAAGCTACAACAATCCAGTTTAACCCCCAAGCTGCTGCTTCCAGAGAGTCAGCACATATCAGTGACCATTAAAATAAAATAAAATAATGTTGTAAGTGCTGTTTGAACTCAATCCAGACGAGATAACACTATAAAGGTGTGCCAAAACCAAATACAAATACTACAGAATCCAAACGTTAGCTGAACCGCTAACTACATCTTAATTCTTTCAGGATTACTCTACCTATTACTCAGCCTTTTAAATTGCCCCAGAAACTCCACCCTCAACCATAGCAATACACGGTTAAAGATAAGTATCACAGGTAAGTATCACACTTTTATTAACTGATATCTGGGGGAAAATGTGATAAAAATGTGCTTATATTAGCACAGAGGAAACTAACTAAGTATTGGAACCCTTGGGATACTGGAGATGGAAAGACATTTAGTTTAGAAAAATAAAAAAATAGAAAATGGGCGGGGCTCTCTGCCATTGAAGCATATGGGAATCAGCGGAGCTACACGGTTTACTGCAACCAGCCAGCAGAGGTGCTAGACTTTGAAAGATGTTGTGCAGTGTATATGTATATCGTTGCTGTCCAATGAAAAACACTTATCTCCAAAACAGCAACTTTACAGGAGAGAGAAAAACCTTGTAAACCTTTAATGGAAGTCAATGTAAAAAGAGTTTATTTCTAGTAATTTTGAAGAGTTTCTATTGGTCCGTTCATCAAGAAATTTTGGCACAGTGTAAAGGACAGTTTGTCTGTTCAAATTATGTAGTAAACTAAAAATCAACAAAAATGGAGGAGTGTGGGTTTTTTTTATTGGACAGCGACGATATACAGTCTTACTTCAGTCATACTTACTAAAGCTGTAGCTTCTACAACTGTAAAGGATGTGTTTTTCTGTCTGTGTGATCTTAAGCAGGTACTGAGACAAGCAGTGTGTGCGTGTGTATGTGTGTGTGTGTGTGTGTGTGTGTGTAGAAGCAGGAAATATAGCTTTTGTGTCTTGCTGAAATGCACGGGGAAGTTAGTTCCTGTTTGAAGGCCACAAGTAGGACTTTCAACAATGCCTGTGTGTGTGTATATGTTTGTGTGTGTGTGTGTGTGTGTATGTTTGAGGGATAAATGTGTAAAGAGGAAACTTGACACTGAAACTGACAATAGTGGACTGATGCCAAAATGTTCTTCAAAGATGAAAGAGGCACTATACAACCATATGATTCTTGTCACCCCTTTCTAATAAATACATTTAGCTATATTAATAAAGTTGCACCACATATGTTCAAAAGCACACACAGGTCACTCTCTAGATCAGGGGTGTGGAATAGGTGGCCTATGGGCCAGATGTGGCCTGCAAGCATGAAACATCTGGCCTTGTTTGAACTATAATGAACGATAAGGAAAAAACTTCTCTGGTGAGCTTTTGTTTACATCCCTTCCCTGTTTCTCTCTCTGTCGCGTTTGGCGTGACTTTAGTTTACACCCGTTCTCATTACTCTGCCCGTTTCTGGGTTCCCTATCTCCTTATAAGGGCATTTTTTTTCTGCTGTGTCCCAATTCATTATCCAGTTAGCAGTAGTGTATTGGACCGCGACCCTGAAGACACAGGTTCGATCCCGCAAAAAGAGTCGTGTGTTTATTTTTTCCTTTTTATTGGGTTTACCTGCTTTGAGATCAACTGTTCTGCAATTGGGTTGAACAAACCTCTGGACTGGAGAGCTACTAGTCTGTAGCAGCACTCCATCCCATTACACTTCATTTTACAAAACAGATTTTTTTTTTATTTTTGCTGGCCCGCCATGTAATAGCTTGGAAAATATTGGCCCTGCTCTGGAGCATATAAGAAAACACTATTTGCAACCAGCCAAAGGTACTCTGTGTATAAACAGTGTTTTTAATAAACTTTCTGTTCACTATTAAAGTTTTCAGTGCCTTGTTTTAAATATCATGGCCTACTTTGAGTTGTTTTTAATGGTGTAAATATAGTGATTTATTTGCATTGGTAACTCTATGTCCATATCACTAGCATTGTAAGCATGTTGGGAGCATCGGCTAAAAGAGCTGTGTTTAGGAATGCTGGGAGCAAACGGAAGTGAGCTATTCGACAAAAGTTTGTATTCGTTATAATGTTTCATTCACTACAAGTTAATTTTACACCACAGTTCTCCTTTAATTAGTATTGCTGTAACTGCAGCCAAAAGCCAAAGATATTAAAATGTATCGCTTTAAATCTCTGCAGAGAGGATTAGTTTCTGTGTAAGTACAGTAGATCTGCATGCACAGAGTTACTGTTTTACTTGCAAATCAAGATGCAAATCTGACCTCGTGCAAATATTCCACTGACACATTAAAAACACACCATCAGTTACACCAGACTGAAGCCTGGAGACACCACGCCGTGCGAAGCCTGTCAAGCTGGTTTTACAATGCACCCCTTTTACATTAAATTAGGTGCAAACGGCCCGTGTTTACTTGCCCAGTCTTGTGATGGAATTCTTGTGACTGAATTTCAGAGCTCAGAAAAAAACATCTGCCTGTCAGTGAGGCTTAAATTACACATTTCACCACAGGAAACCGTAATTTGAGGAAGATAAGTGTTTACTGGGTCAATTAAAGGGCCCGTATTATTGACATAAGTGCTTTTAAATGAAGCGTGTCTAAATAAGGAGTGTCTAAACACCAGATTTACAGGGTAACTAAACCCCCTGATTTTAGCTGACTCCACCCACAGCTCAAATTTAAAAGGATAAAAAATGGGACTACTTTGGGGGGGTACTGGGTGATGTATGGGTTTAGGGGCTTATGCCTATGACAGTGGTGAGTCCAAGACGGTTGGCTGTCACCAAGACTGGTATGTTTCATTACTTCAGAGGAGCACAATTCAGCTATTTCTTACTAAGTAAAAATAATAAGCAACAATGAAGCCTGTAAAAACATAATGAGGTCATGTTCATAATTGGTATGAAAAGTAGATCATGTAATTACCAAGAAAAGCCTACCACCACCTTACAAACTTTGATAAAAGTTTGGTAAACTTCTCAAGAGGCAGCATAACGGCAAAAATAGACCTAAATACAGTGCAAAGATTTTCTTTTACAAGCCGCTTTTTTTTTTTTTATAAAAACTTTGAATGCAATGCATTAAAATAACGCTTATAAAACAAATAAACGCAGATCAAATAAAATATCAAGAATATATTTAAGAATAAGACAAAAATATTACAAAATATAAAAAATAAGATTAAATCAGATGGTTACGAGTGTATCATTCTATTTGGACACTGCCACAGGAAATATTAGCTAACTTGAATAGTAATAAGAATAATACAATTAAATAATACAATTAAAAAGTTAAAAGTCTAAAATTCCCCCAGTATACCAAAATATTTCTACTAATAAATAGTTAAATAAATAATAACTTTTCCTCTGTTTTATGATAAATTCCCTCTTAATTTAATTAAATCAATCCCTACATGTATTAACTATTTCCCGCAATTTAATAATTTGATCAATACATTCAATAAAGGACTCCCTCAGCTTATTAAATCAATCTCTTAGTTTACCAACATCCTATTAACCTCTGGAATATAATCAAGAGGAAGATGGAAGATCACAAGCCATCAAACCAAACTGAACTGCTTAAATTTTAGCACCAGGAGTAAAGTCATAAAGTTATTTAAAAGCAGTGTGTAAGACTGGTGGAGGAGAACATGATGCCAAGATGCATGAAAACTGTGATTAAAAACCAGGATTATTCCACCAAATATTGATTTCTGATTTCTGATTTTTTTTTTACAGGACGTCACCTTAGGGGCTCTGTATGTTTTAGTCAGTATTACTGATACAGTATACTGTAATTTGACTGGATGTACACGGGTGTCAATCACGAGTTGACCACGCCCGTTTCACCATTCGCCACGCCCACTTTCCACTCCCTTACTGACAGCACGGATCTGGAGCATATGGCCTTTCGACGACTTTCCCCAGCCCAAACTTTCCGCATCTTTAATAAACACAACTCAGCTGAATTATTATTATAACTAATAATTTAAATCCGGATTAATATAAACACAGGGATTAAACTATAAAGATTAAAAACCTGATTAAAAACCTGATCAGAGTGCGGGCAGTGCGCCATGTTACCCAGGCGCGCGCTGAGGAACTTTCTCAGTTATTGATATTAATGTTAATCGGTCTGAGTTACGGAGGCGCGCGCGGATCAGACACACAGGCGCGCGCGGCAACAAGTGAAAGTAGAGCGCGCGCTCGTGTTAACTACCGCGCCCGCCATCTTGTACCGCTCGCGCGGATCGTCATAACAACCGCGATCAGCTTACCTCCGCCTGGCCTCGCGCTCAGCGGCGCTACAGCTGCACGCGCCTCAAACGAGCCCCGCGCGCCGCCCCGAGCTGCAACGGGAGCCTCTCCTCGCGCCCCGGGCCCGGTTTTCCCCGTTACCGCGCGGTTCCGGTAGTTTTTCTCTTCGTTAACGGCGCGCGGACTGTTGTTGTTGATCCCCGTTGCTGGGCTCTGGTCGCCACGACTACCGTGACTATGGCGCCTCGTCCTCACCGGGGCAACTGTTGCTACCCACCCGCCCCAAGCCCCGCCCTCCTCTCGCCCTCGTCCCCGCTCTGATTGGCGCGACGCGGCGAAGCACGGCGTTCCTGCCTCCCTCTGATTGGACCGTTCTTGAGAAGCGCGCGCTCATTCGTGACAGCTGCCTGTCAATCATCTCCTGTCATTACGCAAGAAGAACACGCCCCTCGTTCCTCAACACTCAACTAGTGGGAAACGATCAATCAGCCAAACCTCCTCTAAACAGCGTAAAGTAGCTTTTAAGATAAAGAAATAATGTTTACAGACTTTTAAACGTTCCCTCAACTTTAAAAAGTACTTACTAAACTGAGGAAACCTTTAATTAACTCAAATTAAATGATTTATTAAACTAATCAAGCACCAACCAATCCGCTTACTAATCAACCAATTTTATACAGACTATAAAGTATCAAAATAGAAAAATGATTGAGTTCCCTAATAACTGAGGAAAAAAACAATTGCAAACAATAAATAATTTCATCGACATAAAGTAAAAATTAAATGAACAAGTTATTAAACTAAGAGAATTATTTTATTAACGGAGGGGACAATTAAATAAACCGAGGGAAAGAGTTATTAAAGTGAAGGGATGAGTTATTGAACTAAGAGGATGAGTTATTGAACTGAGGGGACGATTTAATCAATTGAGGGAACTTGGGGGACAATATAATAAACTAATAAACTAATGTATTATTAAACTGAGGGAATGATTTAACAAACTGAGGAAATGAGTTAAATGAGTAAAATAACGTAGTGACTCATTAAATCAAAAGAAATTATTGATTAAACCAGGAAAAATAAGACTTATTAGATGGTGGTAATGGCGAATTAAATTAAAGAAATTATTAACTGAGGGGATGATTTATTAAACTGAAGAAATTGGTTATTAAATAGAGGAAATTATTTAATAAATTTAATTAAATTCAAATGTATTAATTTTGTTTTTAAAACAAATGTCACAAAGCAGCTTCACGGATATACAAGTTCAAGCCTCTTGTGAGTAAGCACCACAGTGCTATATATAATACATTAAGGGAATGATTTATTCAAATATAGGAACACGTTATTAAATTGAAGACATAACTAATTAAATTAAGGGAATGATTTATTAAACTAAGGAAATGCATTATTAATTTTAAGGAATAACTAATGAGACCAAGGGAATGGATTAAGCTGTGATTTAATAAACTGAGGGAACAATTTATTAAATTTAAGATACTGATTTATTAAAAACAGGTAGCGTGTAATTAAATCAAGGAAATTAATTGTTAAACTGAGGGAACAATTTATTAAACTGAAAAATCAAAACATCAAATATGAAATGGTTTTAATTCAGCTTAGTAGAGAGACTGATTTAAAGGGGGAAACTATAAGCAAATGCACTCGCATGAATATCGCATGAATATGGATGAAAAAGCTGGCTGAAGATGTGCTGATAGGGCTGTGTGACATTTTTAATTAGGACTGGTGCTTCGTACAGTATTTGTTGTCTTGTCTATCAGCACAATAGGCGTAAGGGAAAACAATTTTATACTGAATACGTTGACGCTTCCTCCTATCTTTCTGAAGGCCAAACTGCTAAATCAATTTTCTCTAAGCTTTGTTATTTCACACCTGAGCAGCTCGGAGGGATTGCTGATAGGAGGCTATAGGCTGATTACCCAGTTACGGCAAAACAACACACAGGCAGTGACCTCATTTCCCCTTTCACTGTGTTCCCTTATCTTTAGACCCAAATGCCAGAGCAGGTCAAGAGACCCGGGCTGAAATATTGCGCCTGTGACGTCTGATGTCATATTTGTTCACCTCATAACTGTTCTTTGGGGAAAATGTTGAATATTCAGTGGAGATTTTAACCCAAAACCACAAACTACTTCTTACTGATCTAATAAAACTAGCTGTGGTAAATGTAGGTCCCCTTTTCTGCCCATTACCACTGTGTTCCTCAGCACAGTTGTACAGGGGAAGGCCATAAAATATCATATATCGTTTTTTGACATTAGATATGTACTGTTGCATGCTCAAGGAGGCCTTTAAAATACCCCCCACTCAACCCCCCAAACACCACACACGTCATTTATGTGTCAAAGGCAAAGTTATTTATGTTTACTTAGAGATTTGCTGCCAACTAAGGCTGTGATTCGTCCCAAAAAAGAGTCAAATCTTTGATTCTAAGCTTGATTTAAGCTTTGAACTCACAGAGATGTTCAAGTAGGCCACTGTCTAGACAGCAACAACGCCTTCAAGAACAGAAACAATACTAATCTAATTTACTTTCAGAAATGTAAAAAAACCCTAAAAAATAGTAAAATATGTGCTAAAACCACCCCAAGGAACTGACAGAAGAGGATTAAAGGACAGTACAGTGAAGTAAAGTAACACCAAAGTCTTGATAAAGGTCTATCCATCCATTCA
The DNA here is from genome assembly GCF_023375975.1 of Astyanax mexicanus. Taxonomy (NCBI): domain Eukaryota; kingdom Metazoa; phylum Chordata; class Actinopteri; order Characiformes; family Acestrorhamphidae; genus Astyanax; species Astyanax mexicanus. Next base: position 34,839,908 of record NC_064428.1, read on the forward strand.
TCCATCTTTCTTTGGGTAGTGTACCTCATGGTGAGAGATTGTTGACTGCTAGATATGGCTCTACTACACAATCAAAGGCATTTTACTAGTTTACAGACTTTGAGAAGGGTGCACATCATTGGGCTAAGAGAAGAAATATGGTAATTTTGATGAATTGTAGATCATCTAGAACGTCTGTCAGTCAGTTACCATCACAATGGTGTTGTGAACGATAAACTATGTACAAGATGTTTTTCAAAAAAGGATAGATTCTCTAAATCCAAGCTAGGGCTGGACGATATATTGTTTAAGCATTGCCATGGCGATGTGCGCATGCGCAATAGTCACATAGCAGGACGTGTGATGTCACTTAAGGCAATTAAATCAAACACTTCACGTTACATTGTTTTGATTCTTGACACAAGAAGTAGATACACAGCGCTGTCTCTGTGTCTGTGTGAGTGACAGGCTGCTGCTGCCTGAGAAGCGCGAGGGGGGAGGGGAATGGGGAGCTGTATGGTGGTAGAAGTAAACACGAGGTAACTGCATGGCCTCCATCCACATGGCTGGGCACGTGTTTGTAAATGTGAGCATGTGTGGAAAGCTGTGCTCCTCAGTCTAGCACAGTTTTTCAGCGCAGATATTTCCAGTTACAGCGGAATTTACACTTTTAATCCCAGAAAAACAAACGCTTTTATTTACCTTTTTAAAAAGCCATTTAAATGCCTGATTAAAGGGCTGATTACTGTTTTGCTGTTTTCCTCGGGTTTTGAGTGCTCGGCGCTGACTCCCACCCATCCCAGTCCTCTCTTTATATACAAAATATAAAGTTGACATTAAAGGAGAACTCTGGTGTAAAATGGACTTTTGTCGTAGTAAAACATGATAAAAAGTTCTTATCTTTGATGAATAGCACACCTCTGTTCTCCCACAGCGTTCAGAGATCCAGAAATTTTAACAGTTTGTCCAAACACCCCTCACCTTGCCCAGATAAATCGCTTTTTCCACCGTTATCCAGGCTCAAAGCCGGTTCCAGGAGTAATGGCGGCGCTCGGAGCTGAAGCTAGCGTTATGGGATGTAAACAGAGGTTTTTAATAAGGTTCTTCTGCACTTTTTAAGTTATAAATGACTTGTTTTAAATGTCAGGGCTCTCCGGAGTCTAGCAAGGAGGTGTGGAGCTACTTTGAGCTGGATAACGGTGTAAAAAGTGATTTATCAGGGCAAATTATGCCCCGTATCACCCAGTCTGAAGGGTGTTTGTAGAAACTGTTAAAATTTCTGGATCTTGGAGCGCTGTGGGAGAACGGAGGTGTGCTATTCATCAAAGATAAGAAATTTGTATTATGTTTTACTTCTTTTCTTTTTCTTTTTTTTCTTTTTGTTCTAAAAAAAAAAAAAGTACTGTTATGTTTACAATTGTCTACCTTTATTGAAGACTGTACATTCTCAATAAACATTTTTATACAAAAAAAAAGAATAAGAATAGTTAGAATCTCCAAAAGAGAGAAACTGTTAACTGAATTGTCGATTTGATTATTGCTTTAAATTAAATAAAAGAGGTAAAACATAAAATAAAATAAAATAAAATAAAAGGGGTCCTGATAGCAGGGTGAGGGTAGTTCAGTGTGTTCCCTGACTTCTACACACACAGGTGTGTAGATGTGTAGGTGTGTGTGTGTTGTCAGAAAGGTCACGAGTGGTGAGATAAGGTTATTTCCTCTGACATAACCCCCTCTGCTCGGGTCTGGGTTAATTACGATGGCTTGGGGACGATCCTTTGTCCAGCTAAAGGTCTCTCTCACACTATCAGGCCTACTATCATCACCCCTCTGAATGACACTGGCCAACGATAGGTCACCATAGAACACCCAGCACCTATAAAAGAGCTTCCAGGATGCTGAGGAACCCATAGCAAGCATCTCCAAACCGGGAGGAAAGCGAAGAACCCCAGAAAAGTAGATTCGGAGAGTCCTGCCATCATCTATTTCTCTCAGGAACTTCAGTTTCTTTAGTTTTAGCCCTGTATCTGGTTATATTGCTCATTGCTCTGCAGTCATGTATAAAGAAGTAGTGCTGACCCTCTGTCTGCTGGTGGCTCTGGCGAGTCAAGCACAGGCCACCGACGGCCATCCCATCTACGGAGTGAAGCTGTGTGGAAGAGAGTTCATCAGAGCCGTTATCTTCACCTGTGGAGGATCACGCTGGAGACGCTCCATCGGCATGGCAGGTGAGACACGAATTAACATATATATAATATTAATATAATATTCATTTATATTGTTAATGCATATATACAGTATTTATGTAAGAGGCTCCTGAGGGTTTTAATGCCGATACTGTTGCTGGCCATCAGCAGCCGGAGTCAGAGAGAGCACAATTGGCCATAATGTTTCTCTCTGGGTGGGTACAGTAGATGAAGCTCTCTTCTCTTATTACTTCTAATGTAATGTAATATCAGTTGGTTAGCACAACTTTTAGCAGATGTTTAAGAGCTGGGCACCCAGCGCACACTGTGATGCTGCACAGTAATGCTGCCTTTATTGGTGGCATTTGGACAAAGTCTGGCTTTAGATGTATTGGCAGAAGCATAATTAAGTCTTTTTATTAAGTAATAGGAGAGTAAAAAACTAAGGAATAAGGAAAGAATTTATATATATAAATAGAAAATATAGAAAAAATATATATATTTTTTATTTCAAAATGTTTTATTGTAGATTAATACTAAAGTCATCCAAACTATGAAGAAAAACATATGTTGTATTTAGTAACAAAACAATTTAACTTTTAGATTCTTGGCTGTATTTTCTCAGTCAGTTTTATGAGGTAGAGTCACCTGGAATTCAGGCTTTCAGTTAACAGCTGTGCTGAACTCATCAAGAGTTAATTACTTGAATTTCTTGTCTCTTAATAAAGTGTTTGAGATACAGTAAAGTAGTGAAGAGGTAGAGTTACAGGTATACAGTGAATAGTGAATATTTGAGTAATGTTCTAATCCAGATTATAAGAAAAAAGTAAAGAACAAAATTATTTTAGGAAAAAATGAAGGTAAGTCAATCCGAACAGACGAACTTCAAGAACTTTAAACCGCAAAGACCATCAAAAACATTATGATGACGGAACTGGCACTCATCAGGACCACCCCAGGAAAAAAAAGCACAAGAGTTTCCTCTGTTGCACAGGAAAAGTTTATCAGAGTTACCAGCCCCAGAAACCGAGAGCACCTAAAAGCTTCTTCACAGAGTATTTTGCTTTGTTTAACAATATTAAGTTACTACATGATTCCTTATGTGTTTCTTCGTAGTCTGATAGATCACTTCAATATTCATTTGCTTCAGTTTATTGTTTATATCTCCATGTTCACTCCTGTTCCTCTCAGCTGATCTGTCCAGTGACCTCCTCTCAGCTCACGATGACGAGGCCTCTGACGGCTGGAGCTCGAACCCAGTCCCCGCCCTGTCCTACAAGCCCCACCCCGACTCCGAGGCCCCCGGCTGGGCCCCCGAGGGCCCCGAGGTGTTCCCCCGGCCCGCCCGCTCGCTCATCTCCGACGAGGTCCTAGAGGCCCTGCGTACCTCCGACAGGAAGGGGCGGGACGTGGTGGTCGGCCTGTCCAATGCCTGCTGCAAGTGGGGCTGCAGTAAGAGTGAGATCAGCTCCCTCTGCTGAGCAACACACTCCTCCTTTCCTCCGTCCGTCCGTCCGTCCATCCGTCTGTCCGTCCGTCATCCCACCCCTCCTGCTACCTCCGGGAGTCACTGACAAAGCTTCCTGCTGAACTTTAACTCCACCCATATTTCAGAGTATTAATCTCTGCCCACGAAATGATCCAATTTGGTAATGATTCAGTTAAATTATGATTCAATCTGATTATGATTCAGATAAATTATGATGTTTCAGTAAGGATATAATTACATTATTATTCACGGTAGGGCTAAAAAAATTATTGTGAGTCAGTTTGATTGTCATTCAAGTACATTATGATCTGACTGAATCAGGATTCGACTCAATGAGGATTCTATTCAATTATGTTTGAATTAGAAATCCATTCTCTGCAAAATGATTCAGTGAATCACAAGGTCTCAGATTCATTCACTAATTGAATCACATATTTTAGTACAATTGATAATTATACTAAAATTATATTATTCTTCATTATATTTGGTTCAATTAGATTCAATTTGAAAATGATTCAGAGAATCACAAAATCTCAGATTTCACCACTATTTGAATTGTATATATTAGTGCAATTGATAATCATACTAAAATATACAAATATTTGATTTAATTGGATTCAATTGGAAAATGATTCAGTAAATCACGAGGTCACAGTTTTTAGCATTATTTGAATCGCATATTTCAGTACAATTTATAATCATACTACAATATACAAAAAATAAATCTTCATTCTTTTTGATTCAATTGGAAAATGATTCAGTGTATCACAAAAGCTCAGATTTCACTACTATTTGAATTGTATATTTTAGTGCAATTGATAATCATACTAAAATATACTAAAACAAAACATAAATACATAAAAGTACAGTATATAAAATGATATACCCAGTATTGTTTGCAATTTGGTACAATTATGATTCTATTTGATTTGGTTATAATTATTTATTATCCTTTGCGAAATGATTCAGTGAATCAAATTCAAAATCTCTAAACTCTGGTAGTGGAATAAACAATATAACAAGCATAAGGATATTTATTTAATGAAAAATATATACTATATTTAATAATATTGTAATGAATCAATACCAATTCCTGCATTAATTCCAGTGATGGTCTTCAGAAGGGCTTGATTGGTTGATTGTATTTTAGATGGATTGTGGGTTGAGGGTTGGAGTTGAGGTTCAGCAGGACAGTAGAGCTCCACTGCGTATTCTCTCTCTCTGTATAATGTGAGACTACAGTGTTAATATTGTTGTTTTTGTTGTTAGGAGGCATATAAATTGATATACAGTGCTTGGGAAGGTGCAATACACCTGGTATGAATGTGGTATATGTTGTTTAAATTATTAATATACTTATTAAAATATTATGCAAACGCTCTGTATTAACGAGAATGTGTTTGTTGGCTGTGTGGTACTCAAATAAACTTAAATAAAGGTTTGTTTTTGCAATACATGGCTTTGTTATGTATATATATACCCTGGATACCAGCACTGTTTTTAAAGGCCTTTGGGCCTCACAAATACAAATGGCTACAAATAAAACCATATAAAACTCAGTTAAATAAACTTAAGATGAGTAAAGCAGAAGCATAATTAAGTCTTTTTATTAAGTAATAGGAGAGTAAAAAACTAAGGAATAAGGAAAGAATTTATATATATAAATAGAAAATATAGAAAAAATATATATATTTTTTATTTCAAAATGTTTTATTGTAGATTAATACTAAAGTCATCCAAACTATGAAGAAAAACATATGTTGTATTTAGTAACAAAACAATTTAACTTTTAGATTCTTGGCTGTATTTTCTCAGTCAGTTTTATGAGGTAGAGTCACCTGGAATTCAGGCTTTCAGTTAACAGCTGTGCTGAACTCATCAAGAGTTAATTACTTGAATTTCTTGTCTCTTAATAAAGTGTTTGAGATACAGTAAAGTAGTGAAGAGGTAGAGTTACAGGTATACAGTGAATAGTGAATATTTGAGTAATGTTCTAATCCAGATTATAAGAAAAAAGTAAAGAACAAAATTATTTTAGGAAAAAATGAAGGTAAGTCAATCCGAACAGACGAACTTCAAGAACTTTAAACCGCAAAGACCATCAAAAACATTATGATGACGGAACTGGCACTCATCAGGACCACCCCAGGAAAAAAAAGCACAAGAGTTTCCTCTGTTGCACAGGAAAAGTTTATCAGAGTTACCAGCCCCAGAAACCGAGAGCACCTAAAAGCTTCTTCACAGAGTATTTTGCTTTGTTTAACAATATTAAGTTACTACATGATTCCTTATGTGTTTCTTCGTAGTCTGATAGATCACTTCAATATTCATTTGCTTCAGTTTATTGTTTATATCTCCATGTTCACTCCTGTTCCTCTCAGCTGATCTGTCCAGTGACCTCCTCTCAGCTCACGATGACGAGGCCTCTGACGGCTGGAGCTCGAACCCAGTCCCCGCCCTGTCCTACAAGCCCCACCCCGACTCCGAGGCCCCCGGCTGGGCCCCCGAGGGCCCCGAGGTGTTCCCCCGGCCCGCCCGCTCGCTCATCTCCGACGAGGTCCTAGAGGCCCTGCGTACCTCCGACAGGAAGGGGCGGGACGTGGTGGTCGGCCTGTCCAATGCCTGCTGCAAGTGGGGCTGCAGTAAGAGTGAGATCAGCTCCCTCTGCTGAGCAACACACTCCTCCTTTCCTCCGTCCGTCCGTCCGTCCATCCGTCTGTCCGTCCGTCATCCCACCCCTCCTGCTACCTCCGGGAGTCACTGACAAAGCTTCCTGCTGAACTTTAACTCCACCCATATTTCAGAGTATTAATCTCTGCCCACGAAATGATCCAATTTGGTAATGATTCAGTTAAATTATGATTCAATCTGATTATGATTCAGATAAATTATGATGTTTCAGTAAGGATATAATTACATTATTATTCACGGTAGGGCTAAAAAAATTATTGTGAGTCAGTTTGATTGTCATTCAAGTACATTATGATCTGACTGAATCAGGATTCGACTCAATGAGGATTCTATTCAATTATGTTTGAATTAGAAATCCATTCTCTGCAAAATGATTCAGTGAATCACAAGGTCTCAGATTCATTCACTAATTGAATCACATATTTTAGTACAATTGATAATTATACTAAAATTATATTATTCTTCATTATATTTGGTTCAATTAGATTCAATTTGAAAATGATTCAGAGAATCACAAAATCTCAGATTTCACCACTATTTGAATTGTATATATTAGTGCAATTGATAATCATACTAAAATATACAAATATTTGATTTAATTGGATTCAATTGGAAAATGATTCAGTAAATCACGAGGTCACAGTTTTTAGCATTATTTGAATCGCATATTTCAGTACAATTTATAATCATACTACAATATACAAAAAATAAATCTTCATTCTTTTTGATTCAATTGGAAAATGATTCAGTGTATCACAAAAGCTCAGATTTCACTACTATTTGAATTGTATATTTTAGTGCAATTGATAATCATACTAAAATATACTAAAACAAAACATAAATACATAAAAGTACAGTATATAAAATGATATACCCAGTATTGTTTGCAATTTGGTACAATTATGATTCTATTTGATTTGGTTATAATTATTTATTATCCTTTGCGAAATGATTCAGTGAATCAAATTCAAAATCTCTAAACTCTGGTAGTGGAATAAACAATATAACAAGCATAAGGATATTTATTTAATGAAAAATATATACTATATTTAATAATATTGTAATGAATCAATACCAATTCCTGCATTAATTCCAGTGATGGTCTTCAGAAGGGCTTGATTGGTTGATTGTATTTTAGATGGATTGTGGGTTGAGGGTTGGAGTTGAGGTTCAGCAGGACAGTAGAGCTCCACTGCGTATTCTCTCTCTCTGTATAATGTGAGACTACAGTGTTAATATTGTTGTTTTTGTTGTTAGGAGGCATATAAATTGATATACAGTGCTTGGGAAGGTGCAATACACCTGGTATGAATGTGGTATATGTTGTTTAAATTATTAATATACTTATTAAAATATTATGCAAACGCTCTGTATTAACGAGAATGTGTTTGTTGGCTGTGTGGTACTCAAATAAACTTAAATAAAGGTTTGTTTTTGCAATACATGGCTTTGTTATGTATATATATACCCTGGATACCAGCACCGTTTTTAAAGGCCTTTGGGCCTCACAAATACAAATGGCTACAAATAAAACCATATAAAACTCAGTTAAATAAACTTAAGATGAGTAAAGTTGTGAAGTTGATAAATTTTTTTTCATATATGAAGGATATGTTAATCCGTTCTAGTGTTAAAGACAGCAAGTAAACAGCAGGACTGGATGAATACTGCTGAACATGTTCCAGTCTGGTTATATTCTACTGTCATTAACTTGTGGGAGGCGCCCACTTGAGGGGGATTCTGATAAAAGTGGTGTTGAATATTCCTGCATTGACCATCACAGAATTTTAGGGAGATACTCACACAGTTTTTCCTTACATTCAGTTCATAACCAGTCATTGACTAGGGGCCCCAGGCCAGCTTGGGGCCCCAGGCAATTGCTTGGTTTGCCTGTTCTGTTGCAACAGCCTGCTGGATACAAGATGAGATTGAAACAGTTAGGTATGGTGGAGGTTCTGTATGGATCCTGCAGTACATTTTCCTACAGATGTTGTTACAGCTGGGCCTGTAGATCCTGTAGCTCTACACTCTTAGGTTGAAGCTGAAGTTATCTGGAGTAAAAACAGCCTCAAAGCTATCTAAAGCGCTGCCACTATAATTAGGAGAATGCTGGTTCAAATCCCGGTCATGCAGCTTGCCATCAGCTGCCGGAGTCCTGAGAGAGCACACAATTGGTCTTGCTCTCTCTGGGTGGGTACAGTAGATGGCGCTGTCTCTTTCCCCTCATCACTCCTAGGGTGATGTGGATCAGCTGATGTATCAGAACCGAGTCGCTGCGCTTTCCTACGAGCGTTAGCACTGTGATGCTACTCAATAATGCTGCATGAGCAGCAGTTCAAAAATAGGCGGAGTCTGAGTTTACATGTATCAGAGGAGGCGTGTGCTAGTCTTCACCCGTTTGTGTTGTGGCATCACTAGTTATTTGGGGGATATACTGGAAGTAACAGCTGGATAGGTGGGACAATTGGCCAGATAAATTGGGAGAAAATGGGAAAAAATCTTAAATAAAATAAAAAATATGTATTTTGGAACATTTCAATTGGTCTTATATAAAACAACTGAGATTCACCTAGAGCCAAAAAGTAAAAAATCATATTTTCATAAGAAAGTTTAATTATTTAGTTTGATAATGAATCATTGTCTTTTTCTCAGAACTAACACTGTCTCTTAGTAAAGATCTGATCTTTAGGTGGTGAAGGACAGTCATGATTGCTCCATTCTCCTGAATAAGGACTTTGCCTGCCATCCAGTGCCAACGCCCATATGACTAATCCATCTGAAAGAACAGAATGCCAGACTGCAGGTACAGAAATGAGTTTCAGGCTGGTAATAAAAGGCTACAAACATCTTAAGAGCTCAATGTGTAATAGTTTCACCACTCTAACACTAGTTGG